>NC_062266.1:24985554-25010554 GCF_916048215.2 Malus sylvestris
AATGAATCAAAAACACTGAATTACAAACTACTGCTTTTTTGTGCAACCCCATGTATTGTAGATTTTCTTCTTTCTTTTCTTTGTCTTTCTTCTCCTATTTCTCATGTTCGATAAAAAAAACTTCACATGATAGGCCTCACTAGAAGCTTCATGAAATCATCCAATGAAGTTTTTTTTGCTACAATTATATTACCCTATTGTCATAAAGTTCTGGCTCAGCCACTGCGTATAATGTGTGTATTCGTCTCAGGTCATATCGTAGCCACTGGGGTACGAGTACGACCACGTGGATGAATATGTATCATTCTTGGATTTGGCCTCTGCCATACATATAATTCCAGCTGCACATATATGAATATGAATATATGAATAAAAGAATATGTTTGTTGCATGACAGCATGTTGCAAGATCGATCGCTTCCAGCTGAATTATTGACCTATTCCTTATCCTTATTATCTGACAAAAATGGCCATAACTTAACGACGACTCTGCCCTAATCTGACAAATATATTGGTTTAATTTAGGGTTTTTTGCACAGATGCTCATATTATACATATGAGAGTGAGAAGAGGCACAGTACCGAGTACTAATTTACTCCTTCAAGATGCCATCGAACGATCACGCTTGTTTTGTTTAGGTTTCTCTGTTCATCGGAGACATTTAATATATCCTTAAGGATCATTTGACTCTGTATTTTACACTTGTAAGTTGATGTAGTAATGCAGATGTTGGTGTTTCTAAGTACATTTCCTATTTGATTATTGAGTATAAAGACAGTAGAGTAGTTGTTAAAATAGATGACACCATGACATTGTCCTTAAATATATGGGAAGTGTATATCTCTTGATTGACGACTTTCAAAGATATTACATATCAGATATTAACTGATGACTCTTAGTCTATTGATACTTTATTTTGTTCTTAAATTTAAACGACGTCTCATAATATATTTTGGTTGCCTTCTATTAATTACTTGGAAACGCGTCATAAGGATATACGTGCATGGGTCTCCATGCAGATGTATTAAGGTTTAATTAGTACTAGTATTATCAAACAAATCATCCATATCTATAATATATTAATCATTTAAAAGAGAGAATTAGAATATAATATATGGAACGAGTTTTGCTTTTTTTGGGGGGGGGGGGGGGGGGGGAAGTCATGCTCATGTTGATGGAGTAAAACAATTTGCTGTGTTATACGAGAGGTAATCGAACTTCGATCTTGTCTTAGTGCTATCCTATAAACTTATCATCCCTACCACTTAGATTAACTCAAGGATAAAGGAGCAAAGATTTAAGATATAAAAGTGAAGATCTAGGGGTGAGCACGTCGAATTCAGTTCGATTTAGTCGAAAAAATTGAAAATTAAGCTGCCTAAAATAATCCGTTATGGTCAATTTAGATCAGTTTTATCAGTTTTGTTCAGTTTGGCCTTGAGCTCATTTTATGCTTTTCTTAGCCTTTTTACAACATCATGGAAGCTCATGCCTAAATAAATAAAATTATGTATCCATACATTTGTTGACATAAGAACAACTTCACCATTGCTTATTGCCTTGGGGATAAGCAACCCAATCCCCCCCCCCAACCCCAAAACACTCCAGCCTACTCGAGCAAGAGGGCTCAAGGCGAGCCGGATGGAGAAGTCAGGCAATAATCGCCTAGCCCAGCGCTCTGCGTATGACATCATCTACAATTTAAATTATTAAAAAAACTAAAAAATTACTAAAAAATTAAATATTTTTTTGTATAAATACCTCATCATGTTCTTGCACTTTACACTACATTTCAATATTTTCAATACTTTCAACCAATCTTTTATTATTATCCGAAATTGAAAATAAAGTCATCTACTATTATTTTATAAAGTAAAAATTACTAATATTTTAATACAAATTGTCTAGGCTATTCAGTTTAAGGATAGTGATGTGCTTAGACACTTACGGTTCATTTAAGGGGATTGAGTTGCCTATTTCTAGGGGGGGTTTTACTGTTAATATAACAAGTGCGGTTTGAATTTTAAGTGACGAAACAAAAAATAGAACTAACTGAGTACAAGAGGACTTTTTAAAATCCTTTTTTTAACTCCACGCACATATTCCTTGTTCAAATGCCCACCTCTTAAAGAAATTATATTTTAGAAAGGTTGACACTGTGACAACTACTAACAAACAAATAATTTACTATTTAAAATACATAACAATTATTTGTTCATGAGTAATGCTGGAATAATATATTTTTATTTTCACACACCCTTTTTAATTTTTTTTAACTGTCGAATGAATAAATTAAAGAAAATCAATGAACAAAAATGATCAAAAATGTATGAATAGTACTACCGTACATTTTAAAACAATATATTTTTATTTTTCTCACTCGCCTCTTAATTTTTTTAACGGTCAACCGAATAAATCAAAAAAAATTATCAAAAGTATGTGAATAGTACTTCCATACATTTTAATTTAAGGGGGTTCCTCTCCACATTCCCCCTTGTACGAAGACTTCACTAGCCCAATATACAAAAAACAAAAAGAGATGTCGCTTTTATGTCAGCTGTAAGTCACGTGACTAACAAATAGCTTAGTATATGGTCCCCCACTCCCACCAATCAATGCATTTACTATGGGCACTCACGGCACCATAGATTTTTCAATATGATCGAAATACGAGATGGTATATCATGTGTTATTATACAAATGGTAAGATATGTATGTTAAAAAGTTAATAACTTAAAAAAATATAATTTATCATCATTTATATAAAAATACGTGATGTATCATCCGTCGTGTTCCGATCAGCAATGAAAAATTTCTCCCACGGCACCACCCGACAGCGAACCCCTCAACCCCATCGGTTTTCCTGTACTTTCTGCGCAGATCCCAACAAGTTCCACCTCATCTGTGTGTAACGGACAACCAACGGAAAAGTAAGCACATTCTACCATCCAGATAAGTGTCAGAGTAAAAATATCCAACCGGAAAATATATAATATCCATTAGAATGTAACCGGGAATGGAGCTGGCGTGTCGGTGCCGACAGCAGGTTTGAAGTTTGAGTGGGGAGAGTAACCGGGAGTGAGGGGTGACGGGGTCTGACAAATTTTGTGACTTACCCGTTACGGAAGGTTTTGTTGGGCCCCAATACCGATACACGGGGATCCTAAAAATCGTCGGTGCGTTTAGTTTTGACTCCCGTGACAGACTCCGTATCTCTAACGGTTTTCGGTTGTTTTTCTTACCACACAACAATGTATGTCAAATATTTAATATAAAATTTTAACAAAAATCTCTTAATACTGTTTATTTTAACGAAAAATTATATTTTTAAACTAAAAAGTTAATCCTAATACTATTCATTTTATCTTTTATTTTGTCATTTTAGTTAAAATTCAAAATTATAAAATTGTCAATTTTCGTCAAAGTATATGAAAAATTAAGGATAGATTTAGAAAAGAGAGTGAAAAAGAAATTTCACTTTTTATTAGCAAGATGTAGAAAAATTAATTAATATTGATGACATGTATTGATTCACTATAGAAAATTTGCTAAAATCTATTACAAATTTCAAACTTTTGAATTATACCACCTATTGCAAATTTTCATAATTTTCGTTGAAGACAACCGATATCAATATTGATATATCCATTGATATTTTCATAAACTTACATATCGATATTCCAACTATATTAATATTTTAAACATTGTGTGTGTTTTACTTAAAAGTAATATAATAATGAAATTCAACATCCGATTTATATAACTTAAATGATTAAGAATGTTTAGTTATATCCTTATTTCAATCTCATTAAAGAAGTACAAAGGAACGTAAGTCACGAAACTCTTCAAGCTAAATTCCAACACAAAGTTCTATTCTCTTTAACTTTTTCCGAAAATATGAGTATACCCCTTGGAATTCAATTTTCATTAACTAAAACCCACACTAGTAAAATTTTCTAATAAAAACCCAATGACTAGGCTCCAACTAAACAATATCCATAAGTAGGGAACTTTAACGAAAAGCTCCTGGTACTGTTCACTTTAACGAAAAACCACATTTTTACACTAAAAAGTCAATCCTGGTACTATTCACTTTACCCTTTATTTTGTCCTTATCATTAAAACTCAAAGTTTTCAAGCCCTTTTCATTAGTTTTCCTAATTAAGTATGACTTGGCAAAATTGGTATTTTTGGATGTCTAAATTACCCCTAATTTCATTGACTTTGGGTCTATTACTTGTTATCTACATTTATTGTCACAGCCCGTCCTGAAATATTTATTTTCGATGGCGTGAAATTACTTATATACCCTTGGACGTTTTGTGTGGTGGTGTGGTAGGTTAGATTTGGACCAATTAGTGCTAAGTCCTATTAATTTGGAACCAATTAGGACTTAGATGGTATTTTTCTTTGGTTTTGGTTGGTGGCCCCCGTGGACCACACACACACACTCTCTCTCTCTCCCATGTACTCTCTCCCTCCTCCCTCTCGATTTTCTTCATTATCCGTACAATCATACGAACGACCTCCAAACCAACCCATTTATTCACATATCAAGCTTGTAGACACCATCATCATCTTCATCTCATCGTCATGAACCCATCCATACCTTTCGTTGGATGTGAAACCCTCGATTTTCCGAGAACCCAGATTCGAGGTACTATTCATGCACACGTAAATGTGAAGTTTTCAGAAGATTTTAAGCCTCTAGGAAGCTTTAGAACGCCTTCACAAAGCTCGGAGAAGAAAAACGAGGTGTTTTAGATGTCGGGAAGTCGAGTTTGGCGAGTTTGAAATTTGGCCAAAACTATCGTGCTTTCTCCAGCGAGATTCTGTGATTTTTAGAGCTTGAAATTGGTAAGATTGTGTTCTATTCATCCTAAGCTTCAATTTGGTTCAAGTTTCATGGAATTTGGTTGAGAATTGGATGAGATATGAAGGTTTTAGCATTTTCCAGTTTTCCGGCGATGGCAACGACCAACGAGATTCACCGGAGAAGAAAGAAGAATATTCCATCAAAGTTGACAGAATATTCTTAACGGAGGGTAACGATGTCAGGTAATTTGGACAGAATATTCCTTTATTTTAACGGAATATTCCTGACGGCAGTTAGGGATTCCGTTAGGCTTCCCTGCGCGTGGCCACGCGTGTTGCCGTGCACTTGTCGGCGCATGGGACGTCGAAATTTTTTTCTAAAAATATGGGGATGTTCATGAGGTTGTGTAGATCATCGTTGGTATATTTAAACAACTCCATTTGAGCAATGTATGAGAAGTTATTAGCTAGTATTGGTTATGTGCTTTAAATTAACGTTTTTATAGTTGTTTCGCATATAGGGGAGACTTATCCCGAAGACTAGCGCAGTCAAGGACGACTCGGGGGCTACGACCCTTTGACATACCAGTGAGTGGGCTTTTGGTTTTCAGTATATACTTATATACTTGATATTTTCCAAAAAAATGCGTTTAAATGAAAGTATGCTTTGAAATACCATGCATATAAATTTATATTCAGCATATGAATTAGTATATGATGCATAATATATAATTGTGGTGTTGTGGACACTCAGGTAAGCCTAGGTGAGTTTATGAATTGTGAATGTGAATAACGGTTGTGATTAATTGAGAAGCATAGAGCTCATAAACCTGCACCCCGGGTGATTGTGATTTAGTCAGAGATATGGTACAAGTCTGCTTATAATATCACTTCCCGCACCCTATGCTCACATTGGATGGAATTTAGGTGCACAGTCTTGTCGTACAGACCATCATAGGTGGTTCCAACTCGTAGGTGACTAGCGATTTATTGCACAGTTATCTTGAGAACGTAGCATTGAGCATAACTATATTACACCTAGTCTTGTCGTACAGACCTTTATAGTAGTTCCGACTCGTGTGCAGTGTAGTGCCGTATAGGTCACTTATAGTGACTTTGGCTAAATTGATTAATGAGCTATGAATTCAACCATACAGACTTCTGCAGGGGTTCCGGCTAATATGTTATTTTCCATTAATTTATTTTCACCTGAGTTACTTATTTTGTTTTATATTTTGGCATGGCATACTTATGATTTTGGATATGTGAAGCATGATTTGATATATATATTATTTATATTCCATTTCTGGAAAAATTATACATGTTTTACGGTGATGGGTTAGAGCATTTGATAAATGAAATGATTTTGAAAAGCTTTGTTTTTGCCCACTCACACTTTCTGTTTTGCACCCTTTCGGGTTTTAGGTAGACTTGCTGTTGGTGGCATTTGTGGATCTTGGTGGTTCTGACAAAGTATAATATTCGTAGGACTTCTTATGGTACCGTATAACTAATACTTGTCCTACTGGACTGCACCTAGACTTCTATGCTCTGATTAGGTGTATTTACTCTTGTATCTCATTCCTAGCACTTTCTGCTTATTAGTGCACAATAATTAGCTTTCGGTTCTTATTTATTCGTATATTTCATATCCTTATTGCTTCCGCACTGTGCATATGGCTACGTCACCTTCACGTGACGGCCAACACGCCTTGATTTTAGGTCGGGGTGTGTCAGTTTGGTATCAGAGCCTAGGTTTAGTAGTCTTGTATATCTTGTGAATAATCTAATCATTATGATGTCTTCTGTTAGAACTATGCCGCCTCGTAAAGAGCCACATCACTCAGCTGAGCCTAGTTTCCCCGATATTGCTCAGTTAGGGGAAGCTATAGCTAATGACATTCAGTCTTCGCTCCGTCCTCCTCAAATGACACATTTTGAGACTGTGCATAATCTGAAGCTGAATCATTTCATGCGTAATGAAAGACTTGAAGGAGCGGAGAAGTGGTTTAATCATGTCGAAAAGACTTTCCTTGTGATGCAGAGTCAGGGGAATCTTTCTCCTGATAGGTGGGTCGAGACGACTACCTGGTTTCTAGGTTCAGAGCCTGCATCTTGGTGAAGACAGGAGTCCTATCAGATGCCATCAGAGGTAGCAGCCGATTAAGAAGTGTTTAAACAGTTGTTTCAGAAAATATTCATTCCCCTGAGTATATTAATCGCAAGAAATAAGAATCTACGCATCTAAAACAAGGAAAAATGATGGCGAATGAATATTACAGGAGATTTACTAATTTTTCTCGATATGATCCGGAGGTTATTGGTAATCCGGTCGAGATGCTCTGTCGTTTCAGGTTAGGTACTAAGAAGAAATGGCGTTCTATAGTGACATCGACTCCCTGTGCCATTTACCAGGAGTTTTATGAGGTTTTACTACAGATTGAGGACTCAAAGAATATGCCCAATGAGAGTGAAGATGAAGAAGAAAAGAACAGGAACCAGAGGCGAGATGATAAAGGTAAAGGTCAATCATCTTAAGGACCTCGTAAGACCCAGAGTTTTAAGAGAAGTGGTGTTAGTTCCAGCTCTTCTAGTGGAGGCTTAAGCTCTAACATGCAGAGGAGAGGTGTTGATTTTCTAGAGGCCCGAGATTTCAGAGGTGGAGGGACTTTGGTGGTTCAGGTGCTCTTTTATACAGCATGAGTAATAATAGGCATTTTGGAAAGTGTTGGAGAGGCAGCAATGCATGCTATACTTGTGGGCAGATAGGGCATAGGGCTGCACATTACCCTCAGAATCAGCATAGGCCCCAATAGCCTTCCTTACCACCACATGCGACTGCCCATCAAGTTTCAGGACCTAGTGGTTATGCCCAGACTGGTCGTGGTGATGCTTATCATTATCAGGGCGACACCGCTCCTTATACTTCAGGGCAGTATCAGTACTCGCAGGACCCTCATTATCAGAGTGGTTACCCTCAGTATCAGGGAGGTTCTATGCCATATCAGCCCATTCAGCAGGTGGATCCCAATGGTACCGAAGGGGGGTAACCACAACAGGTAGAGATTGCTGCTAGGAGTGCAGGATCTTGGAGGCAGTCTGGTCAGCCAAGACAAGGACGTGGTATTCATGCTAACAGAGGTCATGGTGGATGACAGCAAAATCAAGGACGTATCCATAACATGACACTGCAAGATGCTCAAAACAATCCTGATTTAATCATGGGTACGTTAAATATTCTTAGTCATTTTGCTAGAGTATTGATTGATTGTGGTGCTACGCATTTTGTTGTTTCTCATACATTTTCTCAGGTGACGCAACCTCATCCTACACCATTAGGATATGATTTAGAGTTTTCTATGCCTAGAGGGGAGAGATGTTATGTTGATCAGGTATATCCAGGATGTCCAATGATAGTGGAGGATATCGTTCTACCGGCTAACCTTATTCCGTTAGACATTGTTGATTTTGATGTGATTTTGGGCACTGATTGGTTACACTACAATCGTGCCAAGATAGATTGCTATGGAAAGATAGTTACTTTTCATCGTCCTGGATTACCTAAAGTTACATTTGTAGAAGAGCCTAGCGGGGTGAGGCATGGTGTTATTTTTGCCATGAAAGCCAAAAGATTGTTGTCGAAAGGTTGTCAAGGATATTTGGCTCACGTGGTGTTAAATGATAATGCTGCTAGTATTGTGGAAGATGTAAGTGTGATTAGGCATTTTCCGAATGTGTTCCCTGATGATTTGCCTGGATTACCACCAGATAGAGATGTGGAGTTCGCTATTGATCTGCTTCCAAATACGAAACCTATATCTTTGACTCCATATAGAATAGCTTCTGCTGAATTAAGAGAATTGAAAGTTCAATTGCAAGAATTAGTGGATAAAGGTTTTATTAAACCTAGTACTTCACCCTGGGGAGCTCTAGTTTTATTTGTGAGGAAGAATGACAGAACTTTGAGGCTATGCATTGATTACCGGTAATTGAATCAGGTAACAATTAAGAACCGTTATCCATTGCCACATATATATGATTTTTTTGATCAACTCCGAGGTACCTGTGTGTTCTCTAAGATTGACTAGAGGTCTGGTTACTACCAGTTGAAGATTAAAAGTGAAGATGTCCTGAAAATAGCATTTAGAACTCGATATGGTCATTATGAGTTTCTTGTGATGCCATTCGAGTTAACTAATACACCAGCAGCTTTCATGAATTTAATGAATTAAGTATTCCAGCCATATTTGGACAGGTTTGTCATTGTCTTCATTGATGACATTCTGGTATACCTTAAGTCTAGAGCAGAGCATGCTGGCCATCTTAAATTGGTGTTGAAAAGTTTGAGGGAACACCAATTATATGCTAAGTTCAACAAATGCCAATTCTGGTTAGATCAAGTGGCATTTTTAGGACATGTTATATCAGATCAAGGCATTCGAGTGGATTCTCAAAAAGTGGCAGCTGTGGAGAATTGGGAGCAACCTCGAACCGTCACTGAGGTACGGAGTTTTCTTGGCCTAACAGGTTATTATAGACGGTTTGTTAAGGATTTTTCAGTTATTGCTTTACCATTGACGAGGTTAACCAGGAAGGATGTTAAGTTTGAGTGGGATGATAATTGTGAGCAAAGTTTTCAGTAATTAAAGTATTATCTCACTCATGCACCTATTTTGGCGCTCCCAGATGATAGTGGTAATTTTGAGGTCTACAATGATGCTTCTTTGAATGGTCTGGGTTGTGTATTGATGCAACATGGTAGGGTGATTGCTTATGCTTCAAGACAGTTGAAACCTTATGAAAAGAATTACCCTACTCATAATCTGGAGTTAACGGCTATCATTTTTGCTTTGAAGATTTGGAGACATGATCTTTATAATGAGAAATGTAAAATCTTCACAGATCATAAGAGTCTTCAGTATCTTTTTACTCAGAGGGATCTAAATCTTTGGCAACGGAGGTAGATTGAGTTACTTAGCGATTATGATTGCATGATTGAATATCACCCTGGTTGTGCAAATATAATGGCGGATACACTTAGTAGGAAGACTCCAGCTAGACTTAATGCCATATATGATTGTCATGTTCCTCTCCTTGCAGAATTAAGGTCCACTGGAGTGGAATTAGGAGTGGAAGATCAAGAGGAAGCCTTACTTGCAAATTTTCAAGTTACGCCAATTTTAATTGATCGCGTGCTTGAAGCTCAAATGATTGATGAAGAGACCCGAGAAATAATTCAAGCAAGAAATCGAGGCAAGAAGAAAGATTTCAGAATTCAAGAAACTGATGGCATGCTTATGCAAGAGAACATAATGTATATGTCGAATAATGCAGAGTTAAAGAAAGAAATCCTTGATGAAGCGCATATTTCAGCATATGCTATGCATCCAGGAGGTACCAAGATGTATCATACCATTCGACCATTTTATTATTGGCCGGGTATGAAAAGAGAAATTGCTAAGTACGTGAGTAGGTGTGCCATTTGCCAACAGGTTAAAGCTGAAAGGAAGAAGCCATTCAGGTTGATGCAACCACTTCCCGTTCCACAGTGGAAATGGGAAAATATTACTATGGATTTCGTGTACAAGCTTCCTCGTACACAAAATGGTTATGACGGCATTTGGGTGATAGTTGATCGGCTTACTAAGTCAGCACACTTTATTCCAGTGAGGGAAAAATACTCATTAAGCCGATTAGCTAAGTTATTCATATCAAAGATTGTGAAGTACCATGGTGTTCCAGTTGATATTATCTCGGATCGGGATCCTAGATTCACTTCTAAGTTCTGGATAGCGTTCCAGGAAGCTTTTGGTACAAGATTACTTTATAGTATGGCATATCATCCTCAAACAGATAGACAACCTTAGAGAACCATTTAGACGTTAGAGGATATGCTGAGTTCTTCAGTGCTGCAGTTTGGCGATGGTTGGCATGATTGTTTGGATTTGATGGACCTATAACAACAGTTACCATTCGAGTATTGATATGGCACAATTTGAGGCACTCTATAGCAAGTTGTGTTGAATGCCATTATGCTAGTCAGAAGTTGGCGAAAGAGTTTTGGTGGGTCCAGAAATTATGGATGAAACTACTCAGAATATTCAAGTAATTAAGTCTAACCTGAAAGTGGCCCAAGATCGACAAAAGAGCTTAGCAGACAAGCATGCCACTGACCGGATGTATAATGTAGGTGATTGGGTATTTTTGAAACTATCACCATGGAAAGGTGTTGTGCGGTTTGGAAAGAAAAGCAAGTTGAGTCCTAGGTACATTGGATCGTATATGATCACCAAGCGAGTCAGTGAGGTTGCTTATAGACTTAAGTTACCTCCAGAGTTATCAAGAGTGCATGATGTGTTTCATGTTTCGATGCTTCGACATTATGTTGCAGATCCTTCACATATGATTCCTCCTCAACCATTGGAAATTAATTCGGATTTGACTTACGACGAGGAGCCAATGACTATTTTGGATTGGAAAGATAAGGAGTTGAGGAATAAGACAGTGCATCTGGTGAAAGTTCTATGGAGAAATCACTCAATGGAATAGGCTACTTAGGAGACAGAGGATCGGATGAGAGAGATGTATCGAAGCTTGTTTTATGACTATTAGTGGATGTATTTGTTGTGTATAATTTCGAGGATGAAATTTTATAAGTTGGGTAGATTGTCACAGTCCTTCCCCAAATATTTATTTTCGACGGCGTGAAATTACTTATATACCTTTGAACGTTTTGTGTGGTGGTGTGGTAGGTTATTTTTTGGACCAATTAGTGCTAAGTCCTATTAATTTGGAAACAATTAGGACTTAGATGGTATTTTTCTTTGGTTTTGGTTGGTTACCCCCGTGGACCACACACACACACTCTCTCTTTCCTCCCTCTCGGATTTTCTTCATTATCCGTACAATCGTACGGACGATCTTCAAAACAACCTATTTATTCACAGATCGAGCTTGTAGACACCATCATCATCTTCATCTTATCATCACGAACCCATCCATACCTTTCTTTGGACGTGAAACCCTCGATTTACCGAGAACCCAAATTCGAGGTACTGTTCATGCACACGTAAATGTGAAGTTTTCAGAAGATTTTAAGCCTCTAGGAAGCTTTAGAACGCCGTCACAAAGCTCGGAGAAGAAAAACGAGGTGTTTTGGATGTCGGGAAGTCGAGTTTGGCGAGTTTGAAATTTGGCCAAAACTATCGTGCTTTCTCCAGCGAGATTCTGTGATTCTTGGAGCTTGAAATTGGTAAGATTGTGTTCTATTCATCCTAAGCTTCAATTTGGTTCAAGTTTCATGGAATATGGTTGAGAATTGGATGAGATATGAAGGTTTTTAGCATTTTCCAGTTTTTCGGCAATGGCGACGACTGGCAAGATTCACCGGAGAAGAAAGAAGAATATTCCGTCAAAGTTGACGGAATATTCTTAACGGAGGGTAACAACATCAGGTAATTTGGACGGAATATTCCTTTATTTTAACATAATATTCCTGACGGCAGTTAGGGATTCTGTTAGGCTTCCCTACATGTGGCCGTGCGTGTTGCCGTGCACTTGGCGGTGCGTAGGACGTTGGAAAAGTTTTCTAAAAATATGGGGATGTTCGTGAGGTTGTGTAGATCATCGTTGGTATATTTAAACACCCCATTTGAGCAATGTATGAGAAGTTATTAACTAGTATTAGTTATGTGCTTTAAATTAACGTTTTTATAGTTGTTTCGCATTTAAGGGAAACTTATCCCGAGGACGAGCGCAGTCAAGCACGACCCGGGGGCAACGACCCTTCGACATACCAATGAATGGGCTTTTGGTTTTCAGTAAATACTTATATACTTGATATTTTCCCAAAAAATGCGTTTAAATGAAAGTATGCTTTGAAATACCATGCATATAAATTTATATTCAGCATATGAATTAGTATATGATGCATAATATATCATTGTGGTGTTGTGGACGCTCAGGTAAGCCCAAGTGAGTTTATGAATTGTGAATGTGAATAACAGTTAGGATTAATTGAGAAGCATAGAACTCATAAACGTGCACCTTGAGTGATTGTGATTTAGTTAGAGATATGGTACATGCCTGTTTATAATGTCACCTCCCGCGCCCTATGCTCACATTGGATCCAATTTAGGTGCACATTCTTGTCGTATAAACCATCATAGGTGGTTCCGACTCGTAGGTGACTAGCGATTTATCGCACAACTATCTTGAGAGCATAACATTGAGCATAACTATATTACACCTAGTCTTGTCGTACAGACCCTTACAGTGGTTCCAACTCGTGTGCAGTGTAGTGTCGTATAGGTCATTTGTAGTGACTCTGGCTAGATTGATTAATAAGCTATGAATTTAACCATACAGACTTATGCAGGGGTTCCGGCTAATATGTTATTTTCCATGAATTTATTTTCACCTGAGTTACTGATTCTGTTTTATATTTTGGCATGGCATACTTATGATTTTGGATATGTGAAGCATGATTATATATATTTATATTTATATTCCATTTCTGGGAAAATTATACATGTTTTACGGCAAGGAGTTAGAGCATTTGATAAATGAAATAATTTTGAAAAGCTTTGTTTTTGCCCACTCACACTTTTTGTTTTGCGTCCCTCCAGGTTTTAGGTAGACTTGCTGTTGGTGGCATTTGTGGATCTTGGCGATTCTGACAAAGTATAATATTCATAGGACTTATTCTAGTACTGTATAACTAGTACTTGTTCTACTGGACTGCACCTAGACTTCTATGCTCTGATTAGGTGTATTTACACTTGTATCTCATTCCTAGCACTTTTTGCTTATTAGTGCACATTAATTACCTTTCGGTTCTTATTTATTCGTATATTTCATATCCTTATTGCTTCCGCAATGTGCACATGACTACGTCGCCCTCACGTGACAGCCAGGACGCCTTGATTTTAGGTCGGGGTGTGTCATTTATTTTATATTATTTCATTCAATTAAACGTTTTGAAATGTTTATGCAAATTTGGAAAAGAAAAATTTTAGTGTCATGATTTCAATGCATATTAATAACAAAAATTACATGATATTAGAGTTTTGATTCCTTATATAGTTGTTTTTACATTTATGTAAAAATTAGTATTTTTCACAAATATACAAATGTTATTTTATTCAAAATTACCAATATTTTACATATATAAAATAACAATATAAGTTCCAGGTAAAATAATACATGTAAAATAATTTACCTACAAAATAAATAAATAAATATTGTTTGATTCAAAATTTAATTAAGTTATTTGCATACACATATATATAATAATATCAAAACGTGTCACATCCCGGCCTGGGCCACCACCACATCCCAAGCTCAACTCCACCATAGCACGATATTGTCCACTTTGGGCTCCCATCACGCCCTCACGGTTTTGTTTCTAGGAACTCACACGAGAACTTCCCAGTGGGTCAACCATCCTGGGATTGCTCTCGCGCGAACTCTCTTATCTTCGGAGTTCCGATGGAACCTGAAGCCAATGAGCTCCCAAAAAGCCTCATGCTAGGTAGAGATGAGAATATACATATAAGGCTTAGAGGATCCACTCCTTGGGCGATGTGGAATGTTACAATCCACCCCCCTTAGGGGCCCGATGTCCTCTTCGGCACACATCCGGCCAGGGATCGGCTCTAATACCAAATTATCACATACTGGCCCAGGCCCCCACCACATCTTGAGCTCGACTCTACCGTAGCACGATATTGTCTGCTTTGGGCCCCCACCACACCCTCACGGTTTTGTTTCTGGGAACTCAAACAAGAACTTCCCAGTGGGTCACCAATCTTGAGATTGCTCTCGCGCGAACTCGCTTAACTTTGGAGTTCCGATGGAACCCGAAGCCAGTGAGCTCCCAAAAAGCCTCGTGCTAGGTAGAGATGGGAATTTACATATAAGGCTTAGAGGATCCACTCCCCTGGGCGATGTGGGATGTTACAAAACATACCTAACATATGTAATAATACATGTAAAATAATTTACCTACAGAATAAAGAATGTTGATTGATTGCAAACAACACATTATAATAACAAATGTGCCTAGTATATGTAATAATACATGCAAAATAATTTACCTACAATGATTGTCAAACAAATATAAAAAATGGAACAGATGATGGTAAGACAAGTATAAAGTAGAAACTTTTGTAATTTACCTACAGAATAAATGAATGTTGATTGATTGCAAACAACACATAATAATAACAAATGTGCCTAGTATATGTGATAATACATGCAAAATTATTTACCTACAAAATAAAAGGATGTTTTTAGCCAATTGATTCAAAGTTAATTAATTACCTATATTCTACTTTAAAATACTAAAAATATGACTTTAGCCCCTGTCAATTTTCGTTACATAAAACCCAACATAATTCTTTTACTTGATTAAAACCCATTGACTAGGCTCCACAAAAAAAAAAAAAAAAAATCATTAACTATGTTTGACTTCACCATTGTACATTAGCATTAATATTCATACTGTGATTCGATCACAATATATATGATGTAATTTAACAAATATGTGGGGAATCAATAAATGTGCCTAATAGTTGTGCTAATATATGGAGAATAATTTACTTACAACATAAAGAAATGTTATTTGCCTCAAAGTTATTTTACATATAAATATAGGTAAATTATTTTACACACACATATATAATAATAATAATAATATTTTACATATAAATATAGGCAAATTATTTTACACGCACATATATAATAATAATAATAATAATAATAATAATAATAATAATAATAATAAAATGTGCCTTATATATATATATATATATATATATATATATATATATATATTATTCAAAGTTAATTACCTATATTTTATGACACACCCCGACCCGGGATGTCCACTAAGACTTCGAATCGAGTTGTGATGGCCGACACCTGGAAGGTGACGAAGCCATAAAGTGATGATATGGAAAAATGTGAATAAATTTAAACCTAAGAGTGTCTAAGAACCAGAGTGCGCTGGTGAGAGGGAATGAACCCACTTTACACGTGACGTTAGAGCATAAGTAAGTACCGTAGGGTGGGTTGAGAATCATACCATCAAAAGAAATCTCCAATACTAAGATTTGCCATGAATCTTCGTCGATAAGAAAGCTTAGCTAATAAACCTGGATGGTGAAAACAAAACAAGGGTGAGTGGCCCTGGAAATAAAATTTTAATAGAAACCTTCTAAACTATATTACCCCTCGCTGCAACACCTGTATAGTTTCCAGAAAATCATACCACGTATCCATGTGAAAACAAAAGTATATCAACAGTAATTCCATAAATATACCACGACACAGCATCTTATCAACAATATAAATAATTATGTACTCAATAATCTATATTAGCACGCAAGTCAGACTCACCTAATGTGACATGTACGATTGCACACATAACTCATCAATCAATGCTAGCACGTAAGTCGGAGTCACCTAAAGTGACCTGTAAGACTTACCCATATCTCATCAATCAATGCTAGCACGTAAGTCAGAATTACCTATAGTGACCTGTACGACTTACTCATATCTCATCAATCAATGCTAGCACTTAAGTCGGAGTCATCTATAATGACCTGTACGATTTACCCATATCTCATCAATCAATTCCTGCACACGAGTTGGAACCACCTAAAGTGGTCTGTACGACAGGCTAAGTGTAAATAAATATGCTCAAGTGCTACGATCACGTGAAGGCTGTGCGAAGTCTCGCAAGTCACCTACGAGTCGGAACTACCTAATGTGGTATGTACGACATGTTAGCACCTACCTTGGATCCAAGGTGAGGGTGTGGTGCGGGAGGTGAACGATCACGTGAAGGCTAGGCCATGTCCTCGGGCGGAGCACTAACACCGAGGTGCAGGATAATGAGCATTAAATGCATATAAACATAACCATACACACTGCAATCACTATCATCAATATGTACTCACCTGAAGCTTACCTGGGGTCCGCAGCATCATTTGGCATAACCACTTTAATGTCCCAACATTCTTAATCGGAACTATACCCAATGATAGGCCAGAATAAAATCAAGGTTAATCTCTACACTGTTAACCCTTATAACTTTTTTCTTTAAAGAAATCAAGTACCATGTTAAATTCAGATTGTTTTATGGCTGCATCTAACTGTCTTGTTAGACTGCCTACGCACCCTCATACGAGATCAAGCCATTCGTAGTTCAACTTAGTACTTCAAAGCATTCACTGTAATTAAGTGTAGATAATATGCATATAGATATGCTATAATGTAATCTAAAATTTAGCCATAACATAGAATTTTAGAATATATAAATATATATGAAAGGACATAAAATGCATAAATCAATTTAAAAGTATTTGTGGAATTGTCAATCACATAGATAGATAGATAGATAGATATATATATATAAACACACACACACGATAAAAGGGAAAGACCCACTCACCTGAGGTCCACGCTACGACTCCCTAGCACGAACATCGAGATGTCACGAACGATCCTCACCTAGAAAAATTATCAAATCACGTCTCAGAGTTTTTATTGATAGAATACGTAACTTACATAAAACATATCCTTAAGGATGTTCTAGAATGATTTGTAACTCATTGACCAAATGTCATCCGTCGATCAAAGGTCGACGGTAGGGTCCATAACCCTATATAACTCGGTTTGGGGGATCCGCACCTCAGATTTCTGATACATAACTTCCACAAATTCATATTATACTTCTAAAACATTATACTAAAGTTTCATTACATTCCAACGGTTGGATCTCCGCCAATTGCCAATTCAAGTGGTGGTCAACGTTTTATTTTACGAACTTACAAATCCAATTTGGGAAGATCCATACGTTAGATTCCCAATCCGTAAGTTTCTAATATCCTTAAATATTACATACTATAAAGTATTAAAGTTTGGTGACGATCCAACGGTTGGATCATCAATTCACATAATGTTCAAGTAGCGGTCTTTATCAAAACTATGTTCAAACGATAAGATTTCATCAATTGGACTTCACCTATGGAATTGGGGTGTCAAATTTGGCTTAGAAAGGTCATGGGGTGACTCGGCTCACGCGCCGCCGCCACGCGCTGCCGCACACGGCAGTAGGCTGCCCCGACTCGCTGGAAAATCTAACTATTTCTAAAAAATTTCAAACTTCACAAAAATGAAGATCTCGAAGAGATGAACAACTTTTATACCTGCCACGAAGTCCAAAAGTGGACAAAAGGTTATCAATTTTGTCCACAAAGCCGACGGGTGCCTAAGGCTTTCCAATGTCGATTCGTCGTCTACGGTGGTCCAACGGGGTTAAGGTTGGTTGGGATTTTCTCCTGGGATGATGGGCTACAAAGCCCAAGTGGTGGCATCAGCCATCACTTTGCCGATTCGCCGGAATATTGAAAAGAGTGGCAGGAGCACTGTTGATTTTCGTCGACTTTCGTGGCCTCAAACTGCCACATACCGTGGTTAATCAAGGTGGTTCTTGGGTGGGTTTTGTAGAAGGGAATGAGAGCTTCAAGATGGCAGTGATGGCGTCAAAACACTCCACCGGAGTTGGTCGGAATCGACCTTGGAAAATGAGAGGTCGAACTGGGTTGTGTGGTGTGCACGGGCTGATGAAATGGGCAAGGATGCTTCTCTCTCCTCTTCCCATTGGTCCTTTTTTTTTCTCCCCTTGTCTGATTGGTCCTTAAAAGAAATAATATGATTGGTTCCTTATTTCCTTGCTGAAAGCTGATTGGGCTTCTTTCCCACAAGATGGGAATTCAATTTAATTAAAACTAAACTTTGAATAACCAATTTCAAACGTCCGTAACTATACCGTTATAATCCAGACTCGCAAACTGCTTTCGGCTGTGTGTTCGTACCAACGAGTACTATGAGGATATGCTAAAAGAATAAGTCATACGTCTCTCTAGGCGATGGTCAACGGAAGTCAAAGTCCTTGCCTCTAGGCATTTTCGTAAATTCACGCTTTTAAAATTAATAAAACGTAAAATTTGGGACGGGTTGTCACATTTTACATATAGATATAGGTAAATTACTTTACACAGACATACATATGGTAACAATAAAATGTGCCTAACATATGTAAATTTTTTTTTATCCAAGCCTAACATATGCACTAATACATGCAAATTAATTTAACTACAACATTAATTTACCTATATATTACATATAAATATAGGTAAATTATGTTACAAACCATAATAATAATGTGACGAATATATATATACATATATATGTAATGGTTTACCTACAAAATATAAAAATATTACTTTATTTCAAATACATATAATTATAAGTGGCTAAAAAACGTGAAGAGGAGTAATTAGAATTTAATGCCCATAATATGTGGGCATGATTGAAGCCAAAATAGGAGGGTTGTGCGAGAGAAAACGTTAGAAGGGTTGTGGCATATGTTGTAAATTATCTGAAGTGATAGGTTATTTAATTTCTAATGTGGCAACATATTTGAATTTTGGGTTTATATTAGATGTTTAAAGATATGTGGGTTTTAACTTAAAAATTACGAGTTGTATGGGCTTATATATAAAGAACTCTTAAAAATATGAGTAAATTGTACAAATGGTCCCTCAACTTTAATCAAATTGGAGCAATGGTCCCTCAACTAAAAATCCATTACCATTGGTCCCTCAACTTATCAAAATATGTAGCTATAGTCCATTTCATCAATTTTGTCAAAATTTTGTCAAAATAAGCTATGTTGGAATAACTATTTATATAATTAGGGTCCCTTAACTCATCAAAGTGTATAATTATGGTTCTTTTCGTCAACTATGTCAAAAAATTTGTTAAAACGAGTTATATTGGAAGGACCATTGCTACAATTGGGTTAAAGTTAAAGGATCATTTCTCCACTTGAATTAAAGTTCAGGGACCAATGGTAATGAATTTTTAGTTGATGGACCATAGCTGCACGTTTTGATAAGTTGAGGGACCAAAGGTAATGGATTTTTAGTTGAGGGACCATTGCTCCAATTTGATTAAAGTTGAGGGACCATTTGTACAATTTACTCTAAAAATATAGGTAATTTATTTCACACAGATATAATAATAACAAATTGTGCCTAATATATACATGCAAAATAATTTACCTACAATGATTGTCAAACAAAGATAAGAAATGGAACAGATGATGGTAAGACAAGTATAAAGTAGATACTTTTGCCATAATTATGGTGGATAATTAAATTCATCAACATAATTAGGGTGTTGTGGCACAATTGTAAATATTTTGAAAATAATAGGTATTTATTTGTTTACATGGCATTTTATTTCAAATTTCGGTTTTATTTAGATGTTTAAAACGAGATAGGTTTTTATTAAGAAAATAAGTGTTGTATGAGCTTATATCTAAAGAACCCAAACTTGGTGTAGGAGAATCGGGTTAGTATTCTAATTAAGCTAGGTTTTGTAATCCTTATTACCTTACAAGATGGGCACATGCCATTAAAAAAATACTAATTTTTGTTTATTTGGTGAGAAAACCCTTGAATACGACCTAAGCAACTGACGATTTCGACCACATGTCACAGATTGAATCCCTGCGCATATGATAATTCATCTGATTTCCAAATTAAGAACACTAGCCTATAGTAAGACCTAAGGAACGAACAATTAATCATCTGTTAATCCAAGTTTAATATGTGTTTTTTTTAATATGATTTGTTCGTGCATTCAAACTTCAGGTCGACTTAGATAGTATGGTTCAAACTGTACATTTCTCTATTCATTTTTTATAGGTTTTTACATAGTTGGTATACGCATAACGTCAAACATTATGCACATGGTTAGAGTCGTGTTCTTAGAAAAACCACCTTTTTCTCTAAACAACTATTTTGAATAGCAAATCAATCAAACAATCCCTTAATAAAACAAAATAAAATAGGAACACTCTGCAGAACCTACAATATTTTGGGTAAAATGAAAGGGTAGTGCTATCAACACATCTATTTTTTTTCTCACACGCTCCTTTTAATTTTCGAGTAAATGTATGTTAGCAGAGAAAAGCTTTAATTGCTATCAACGCGAAAAGGCTGTTTGTTACAAATCATGTGCAAATACAAGCAAACATTCCATAAGAGCCTATTGTTACGAGTTAGGGGTGGGTTCAAAAAATCGAAAACCGAATCAAACCAAAACTGAAAAAATCAAACCGAATTGAAAAAACCGAACCGAACCGAACTCTTTTAGTTCGGTTTCAATTTCAGTGGTCTAGAAACCGAACCAAACCGAAATAATTAAATTAATATTTTTTTATTTAATAGGGTTTAGGTAGTGGCAGGGATAATGCAACAAGGAACCAAACACAAACACTAAGCTTCACGCTTGAGTGATTTTGTATATATGTTATGATTCTTTTGGCTTATTGGTTTCGTAGATGCAGAGTGACTTCCCATGAATCTGATGACATGAATGTACATTAATTGGACCCATGTAGTTTATTATGGGTAAACTGGTATGTTGCGATGTCGTCTGAATGAAAGATGTAAATCTGCCGTTACCATGGTTTAAAATGACTTGTTAATTTGCTGTAATGATCTGTTTCTAATCTATCTTTCAATTGAATCTTCATCATTGATCCGAGTTCTTCTGTGGCTTCGAAGGTTTTGCAAGAGTTCTAATTTATTGCAAGAAAAGAACATTCAGAGACTTAATGAGCTTGTTCGTAGTCTTCGGGAACAGTTGGAACAGTTGGTACAATATTAAAAAAAAAAGCTTTTAGAAACTCTAAACCCTAACCTATTATTTCTCCTCTTTCTTTTCTTTCATTCTAGTTGGAATGCTTATGTTATGATTATGTTGAAGATGTTAAAATTTTACATTTCAATTTTTTTCAATTTTGAAAGAAAAAAACCGAACCAAACTGAAACCGAACTGATTTGAACCGAACCCAGCCCTATTACGAGCATGAGATGTAAAAGACAAAAAAACAAAAAAAAGAGTGAGTCATACTTTTCATAAATAACTCTCCAAAACAACGCACTGATTTTTTTTTTTTATGATTTGGCCCATATATAGGCACCACGTCACAATTTAGTCACCAACAATGCACTGTACGGTAGTTCTGCCCGGGCCCACAAAGCCTTGTGCTCAAAGCAGCTCCACTGGAGCTGATAGCCCTGTGGACAGGGGACCAATTCAACCCAATCCCCTCCCTTCCTTTCTCCAGCCCATGCAAGCGATTGGGCTAAGGGGGGCCTGTGTGAGAGGGGAGGCAGGAGTTCAAGGCTCGAGCGCTTGATGGCTGTCTAATGCAAGGCTGATGTCAACCACGTTATAAAAAAATTTGCGTCAAGCGCATGCATGACACGCGTGCGTGGGGGCACGTCACCAACCAGATTTCAGTCGGTGGGCCATGATGTTTGAATTCTGAAACGTTACCGTTATGGGTGCCACGTGGCACCCTCAAGACTGTTGGATTTCAACGGATACTTTTTCTGGACCGTTGGATTTCCAACGGTAAAATAAAAATTCAAACCTCCCCCAATGACTAGATGACGTGGCACATTCTCAACCGTTGGACTCTAGATCAATGATCCACGTTATTCGCCTTTAAAAATAAAATAAAAAAGGAAAAAACCAAATATGTTACCGTTGTGCCATGTAATTTCATATTTTCCACCTTACACCACAATTTCATATTTTCTCAAATACATTATCACTTTGGGTTGTAATTTCTTATTAATAACACGTGGTGCAACAAGACGAGTTAAAAATCCTATCCGAAATTACAAATAAAATTATTTTTTATTATTTTATAAAATAAAAAATGATAATATTTTATTACCTATTGCCATAATTATTTAGTTTAAAAATGAAGATGTAAAAAATAATTACTATTTATTAAAGATAATTACTATTTATTAAAGATAATTACTATTCATTGAAAACGATTCAATATGCAGTTGCTTTGGAGGCCTTCCAACGCTGAAAATGTTCTCATGGCCCACAACCCATCTAAAATATCGTGGTCAGGAATAGTAGAGGGTGTGAAAAAGGAATTCCAACGGTACGCGACGCTTTCGTTTCAGAAAAGTAAGAGCGTGCAACGTGGCGGGCAATGATAAGTCCAAGTAGGCAAAAGCAGTAAGTGTGTGCAAGGGAAGACGAATCCGGAGGCAGAGTCACGTGACCCGAGCCCACGTCTCGTGCTCTCTTTTCGGTAGAACTTGCTCACAGCCAAGCTGGCATTGAGCAGATGATTCCCTGCGTGGGCTCCACCATAAGCAGTCAATCCACCAACGCCACGTCATAAGCGTTGACGGCAGACCATGTTATGTGGGTCCCGCCCCAACAAGGGCTCTTTCTACATGCTCGCACGCAAGTTGCGTATGACGGTTTGGACATTACGACTTTCACCCCCACCCCCGCCTGTCGCGCCGGGCCGGGTCGCCACCTCAGCGAGCAGGAGCGAATTTACGTTAATAGCCGTGTATCAACAATGAGAAGCTGCAGAGTTGGAGGGTAAATATGTCCTTTTGGAAGCGGAAGGTTACGCGGTCTTTTCGAGCAACAACCGCATGGATACGTGACAACCAACACTTAACACCAAAACTGTGATTTGTTGGCGCGTGAAATACAACTGTGTAGCAGATTAATGTTGGACTTTAGAGACCGTGAATGACCAACCACACAGTGCACTATGAATATTAACATTAATTTGTGTCATGAAAGTTGAATTAGTTAAATTATAAATAAAACAAAGTTTATGGTATAATTGAAAATTTTCTTTTTATGCTTCAGGTAACCAAATAATAATTAGTCACTCTGTTCTAATTAGTAGATATGAGTTTGGTTTCATTCGGTTTGATTTTTTATCGATTTTGATTTTTTTTTTCCATCATAATACAATTGTATCTAATTAAACTACTTCACAAAGAAAACAACAATGAAAGAACCCCAGATATTCCATTTTATTACCCAATCCATAAAGCAATACCATTTACTCCAAGATTTCTTCCAGGAAAATGTAAAACCAATCAGCAACAAAATCCGATGGAAACCCGATTGCAGGAAACAAAAACCGGAGAGCCCCTCCTGAAAATAAAAACAAAAATACAACACATGGTTCGGTTTGGACCGTTTCTAAACAATTAAAACCGAAACCGAACCGACCACTTTCAATTGGGTTTTTTGTGTTCCAATTTTTTCAATTTGGTTTTGGTGAACCATTAACCGTTCGGCTTTTTGAGCCGACTCCTATTGATTAGAATTGGACTCAATATGCGTTGACGTATCTATAAAATCAATAACTATATATTTTATACATAGGACGAGTCAATCAAGCTTCAATTCACCAAATCACAATGAATCTCACTTTGTTTCGATTATAGTTGCACAGTTGCACTCAATGTTTTTGACGTAATATGTAAGTTTAGCAAAGACAGTCACCAATTATGAAGTCGGGGATGTATAAGAATCAAAATTAAGTCCTTTTTTAGGGTGATTTGTTGCTAATCCAAGCTACAATGACTTGATATTAATATGATATTCTTATTCTTGGGTATTTTTGTTAAAAAAATTTGAATTATGATGCATGGTGACCTAGTCACCTCATAGTGCCATTTGGGCACAATGGCATGTGCATGGTGGCCGTTGTGCCGATGTGCTATTTCCCTAAACATTTTTCTCACCGACATATTGTCGATCACAGAGAGCAACTAGCAAGATTGTGATTTGCTTTTATTCTTATTAATTTCTAATATGGCTAATTAATATTAATTTAGGTTAAATAGTGACAACGACACATGATCATAGAGTGATTAATTTGGTCTTCTCTCGGGATCGATCAGTAATTTGGGGACATTGTAGATGTTACTTTCACAATGTTGATCGACACGACGTCGTGCCGGTAAATGGCTATCGAATGTAATTAATGGAGCACTGGGTCTCTCATGTGTGCCCATTTCCATGCACGTTGCCTCATTTATCCATGCATTTCGTCGGTGCAACAATCTTAGGGCTTCATTGGTTCCTAATTTTTTATATTTTCATATATTTTACATTTAAAAAAAGGTTTACTTTTAATTTGATTCCCGCACGTATGTATGAGTACATATACATATATATAGCCAAGGGACCCCAAAAAATGGGGTCTTTCTTCTACATCAAACTTCAATGATTCGAACTGTCTACGTCTTTGA
>NC_062266.1:25673731-25845868 GCF_916048215.2 Malus sylvestris
ATTAAACAAGCGCCAATAGGATTGAGTTAGTGGCAACACCTTCTTCTTTGTCAGCAGACCCTGCTTCAGTATTTTAGAAAGTTGTTTGATGGACACCATTGCTTTACTAGATGCTTTCTGCAGATCCACAGAGCATAGCTCAACAAAGGAGTTCCTTAGAAACTGTACGTGTTGAAATATAACAGGCTCCATAAATTGGCAATGACCAATAAATGATTTATATGTGTTAATAAAGCAGGTGTCAAAACAATCAGAGCGAAACACAGATGCCACATCGCGTATGATGAGAAAGGATAGAGATGATATAGTCCCTTTCCCTGTTGCCCACAGATGAACAGCAATCTGCAGTTTCAATTGGAAGTGTTAAGCATGAGTTGCATGACCTATATAACAAGCACGACAATGTATAAAGCACATGTGTGTGTGTGTGTGTGTTAAGTTTGAACTATTTTTTTCATTCATTTAGATATACCTTGATAAGTCTGCGGAGCAACGAAGGGAAAGCAATAAAAAATATCATAGAAGCTCTGATCCATGATAAGGAGAAGGCCAATATCTCAGAATCATTAACCTCATTCAGTAGTAAAAGGGTACTCCTCAAATACGATTTTATCAGTGGCTTAAGAGTATTCCATTTTGAATTCTTGCTCAAGTCCAAACTCTTCTCTTTCTTGGGATTGGAGCTTGATATGCCCAGTAGCCCCCTAAATACATTATCAGCCTCATTAAGCATGAACATCAATATCTTGCAAAAGGTTTCACTGTTCTGAATTCCATGACAAGAATCAGCATTAAAGACACTGGTTGTTTCAGCTCCATAGTGGCATGCAGCACGGTACCCATTTAATAGACTAGTAAGCGCAGGCACACTTTGATGCTCTTTGACTAGTTGACACAATGAATCAATGGCAGAGCTGGTCAACAACTTGCTAGCGTGAGTGTTAACACCATCAACATTCTCTGGCTGCATATCATCCTCGCTCATCTCATCCTCATCAGCATACTGTAGATGCATAATTGGGAGAAAGAAGGGACATCAAACAGCTGACCCAGATTACAGACGGAAATTAGGTTTGCAATATAAAACTGCAGACAAATGTACTGCTCCAAACAAAACTCAAAAACTGAAGCTAAATGCCACAATAGATATTACTTGCCTTTTTGTTTCTGAACTGTTCAG
This sequence comes from Malus sylvestris, assembly GCF_916048215.2. Classification (NCBI taxonomy): domain Eukaryota; kingdom Viridiplantae; phylum Streptophyta; class Magnoliopsida; order Rosales; family Rosaceae; genus Malus; species Malus sylvestris. The sequence goes on from NC_062266.1 coordinate 25,674,912, forward strand.
ACCGCTTATGATAGTTTTCGAGAAAGTTAGAAAAATCTGGGTCCTGAAAATTTTCCAAGCAAACATGATCATTAAAAAGAAAAAGAAACGATCGGATGGGAGGTGGAGAAAGATAGTCGGTAGGATGAGCAGAATGGGGTGGTAACTGGTAAAAGAAACAATCTTCTTAAGAACATGTACTTTCAAGTAATAACCATGACCATTACCTTTTCCTTCAATTTGTCTAATTTTTTCATTTTCTTCGCAAGTTCAAGTTGAATTTCCCTGTTCTGCACAGATAAATCACTACCACTATTGCCAAAATTTCCTGCATATAAAGGTCATAAAAATGTAAAGGGGAGAGGAGAAGAGAAGCAAAATTAATATCGGAATGATACAAAATAAACAGATGGAATTATGACCTCACCTTCTTGAGAATTCTCAGTTTCAAAATGCAGATCACTTGAGTCCTAATCAAACATTGAAAGAAAATAAAAATTCAATCCAAAAGTTCCCAGCAAAGTGACTGAAGTTAAGAAGAGTTCCCAGAAAAAAAATGTAATTTCAATACCTCAGAAAGATACCCATCACTGTCTGAATCATCTCCAAACACATCATTCTCATCTTCACTGAATATCGCATCAAGAGGAGTGTCTTCTATGTAGATTCCTTCAGTATTTCTGAAAACAATTTTTTGAAATTAGTGCGTCCGTAATGATGGTATAACATTATTATGCAGTTAAAGTAAACTACAAAATGAAAGTACATAGTGAAACTTAAAAACGCATTGGCTCCATTTGTGTCAATGGAAAACAGTTCAACAGGAAAGTTTTCTGGATGCAAAATATCATGAAGCTTTTTTGACATGTAAAACGTTACATGGGAGACATTTCCTTAGTTTTTCTTCTTCTTCAGGAAATGCTATCTTAAAGGAAAAAAACTTTTCTGACACTTGGGTTAGAATGTTAGATTGAAGCCTTCATCAAAACATAAAATCAATATCTGACATATATTATTCTTCTGGAAAACTTAGTCTCCAAAACTCTATCCTCCATTAACGGAAACTACTAAATGGTGGAAATTTAAAACCAAAAAAAAGAGTAAAAGATACAAGTACTATCTAAATGGCATTCGAAAATTATATGTTCAAGATCACGAAATGCGAAAAAATGTCCTTCTTTGTACCTTGCATTAGACAACTCCACTGCGTCCTTTTTCTGTTCTTTACCACTATCTTCTTTCCCACCTTCTGCAACAATTGAATTAACATTTTTCCCCAACAGAAATCAGAGAAGCAAGAAACAATCTCCAAATAAAGCGAAAACACATAATATAACTAAAACCCACCAAATTCAACAAAACCAAAACTCCATGCATTCAAAAACCAAAGCTTTCACATTTACACAGACCATATCCCACGTAAAAATACAGAAATTCTAAACAAAATGTAACAACCCAAGTAAGACCACACCAAAAGATGCAAGTTCTAATGCTTTTCTACTCAACCCAAGTTTCAAACTTTCAATCCGTAAGCCGACCGGGTTTGCAGAACAGAGAGAGAGAGAGAGAGAGAGAGAGAGCATACTCTTGGAAGTTCTCCTTTTGTTGAACTTGGAATTCAACTTGCGGTTTTTTCTGAGAACGGACTGAAGATTCTTCTTCGAGAACTTCCTCGCCTTCTTCCCCAGCTTTCCCATGGCTGCTCACTTCTCTTCTGCAATGGAGGAAGGAAGCTGCTTTGTATTATTTGCTTAGGCGCCTCAAGCCTCAAACAGTCGCAGGGTACGAGCTTCCCTTCGTTTGACCTGATTTCGGCTTCCCCCCTCAACCGCAAACGACAGCGTTGTGTTGGGCTGAAAGTCTGAGACCGGCCCGTTAAAAAGGTTTACACTTTGGACTCAGGCCTGCTTTAAACTCGCCCAACAAAATATGGGCCCAGCTTAAGATTGTTTCCCTTTGGGTGGATTGACATATTATTTTATTTATTCTAAACTGTTATCAGTACTTCAAAAATCTCATTTTATACTCCTTAATGTATCTTTATTTCTAAATGAAGAAAGTTTAGTGAAAAATGAAATTTTTTTAGTGTCAATAATAATTCTCTATTATGAAATGTATTTTTAATCCACACCAGCATATTTGACAGTTTTTTATAGAAATAGCAAAACATGGAAATGTAAAACGGATTTTGAGTTTCAAATAGTAGAATGTTGACTTTTGAGTTTTAGGGAACAAAGTGGGATCAAAATCGAGTTTTAAGAAGCGTAGCTAAAAATAAGCCTTAAAAATATTCTGATTTTAGTTTTCCTTCATTTAAAAAACTCGAGTGTTGGAATTTTTTTTATTCTTGATTTTTCGTGTACTAACACATGTGAAATAAAAAATAGTATAAGTTCTGTGTAAATTTTGGAATCGAATCTCTAAAAATTGCAGGAATTAAATAAACTAGATGGCATATAGTGTCATCATAATTTTAAGGGCATATACTGGTTAGTAAAAGACAATTTCTACCTGTCTAAAATACCTCCCTCATAAATGGACTTCACAAAGCACTCCAAAAGTAACGATGAAAATTGTGGAGTGACGTCTGATCTTCTCAATTAATTAATATAATTAATTAACCAACCCCATCGAGGCATCTCCCTTTTCTTTGAATAAGATCCGCCGGATCTTTTTTTGTAAAGATTGGGGAAATCCTCAAATTATATATGTTCATCTTATATCATGTAGTAAAAAATAATTATAAATTTTTTAATTTAAAGTTGAATATAAATAATATCTGATGAAAACTGGTCGCACGATATATGATGAACAAAAGGATTCCTAGGATCCTCACAAAGAGAATATGACGAGGATCCTCTCTCCCTTTTCTTCACTTCTTGGGAGTTGATTACTAGTAGCTGTTGGGGATGTTGGCTAGCGGTGGTTGGGAGGCACTGTTCTGGCGGCGTCGGTGGTAGCAGGTGGTTAGGTTTTTTGTTTTCGTGTATTTTTTGCTTTTGGCCTTCAAAGGATGTTTAGGGTCCATATATTTCACTTTGTGCTTATCATGTAATTGAATTTTTGTGTATATTTGCTTTGGTGGTGTACTTTGTTGGCTTTTGCCTTGAAATGCTATTTCCAGTGTACCCCAAAAAGAATATAAAAAAAATAAAAATAATTTGCAACGACAAGGAGCTGAATTGGATTATGGAATTAACCACTTTCCAACATATGAGTGAACAATAGATGTTCTTTTTGTTTCAAATATTTAACTTGTCGTATACGCGTAGAAAATGCTACTCAAGTTAAGAATCAGATATCTTGAGTTTGACTATTGTATATTGTAAGAATCAAATTCACCAATTCAATAATTTACCAGTCATCGTTAGAATTTGATGCTATATAATTGAACACAAACTCAATTTTCCAACCTTTACTGGCATATGATTTGCACACCACGTCATTGCACTAAGAAATTAAAAAAAGTTGTGAGTTGATCAAGAATTTGACTAGGATATTTGACAAATGTGGTAGTTAGTTATCAACTTGAAAGCTCCAACTAAATCCATCAATTAAATTAAAGTATCACAAAGTCATAAGTGATTAGCATGACTTCATGTCCAGCACTCGAGCGGAGTGAAGAACACTCAACGTGCACTCCAAATTCAGACTTCGATAATTGACAAGGATAAAGATTAAACTCATTACTCAAACATGTTTTTCAACATTTATTCCCAACTTTTTAATACAAATTGATATTAAGGAAGATGAAGCGAAACTAACTACAAAATTTTGATGCGGCTACAACAAAACACAAAATATCTATGCATGTCTAAATGCTTTTAGTCGCTTAAATAAAAAATCTTAATACATAAATAAACGCTCTTAATCACACATAAACAAAAACTCGGAACCTAGAATGGATCAAGAATCAATTTTTATAGGATAGTATTATTTACACACTTATTTTTATCTTCCACACACTATTGGTAACTTTTGGCCATTAATATTCTTCAATTCTTTTGATCCAATGACCAAAAATTAAAAGAAGTATGTGAAGTTAAAATAGGTGTGTAGATAACACTACCTTTTTTATATACAAGCTGGATACTGTTCGTGTGACCCACAAGGAGAAGAATATGTGAAGGCATTATATACAATTTCTATAGGCTAGCATTCCTTTTTCCTATGTAGTAAAACAATTTGCATGGTACGAGTACATCGTCACGCATTATTCAGTGTTATGAAACACTATAACGTGCCATTTAGCGTCATTGAATCAAATACATGTAAACAAAAACTTACACATATCCTTATTAAATGTTATTGTAACAATATACATGTATCATACAAGTTGTTCTCCCTCATCCGAGCTACAACTTACAAGGCTGTAAATAATTTAATAAGGCTCACGTGCAAATGAGGCAATTGGCATGTGACACCATCAATGTTGCCACCAAATGATGCACTCATCTCTTAAAATTCTGTGCAGTGGTGGCCTCACCTCACCAAGTCACAAGTTGCAGGGACATTTTTCTATACTAATTAGTTGTTGGCATTTGCATATTTTATTGGCTAATGGGACCAACTCTTTGTACAAAAACTATAACCTAAAACGGATATTGTAGGGCACAACTGCTAGGGTTTTTCCGGCACTGTTATATGCAGCTATTTTTTGTTTTTATTTCTTTGTTTCTTGTTTTTTGTATAAACTATCATACATATGTAAGTTTCAGAAAGTGACCTTCCTTTGTTATAAGAAGAAGTCATTAATGTTAATTACTTAGATTAAAAAAAATCTTTAAACTGACCTCGTAATTTTTTAGACAAGTCAATTTTCAGAGTTTGGACAATCAAAAAGCTGAGTATATTGAATTAGTTGAGAGTCGAGATTTATGATTAAAGACAAAGGCTGTATAACCATGAGATTATATCGTTTTAGAGTTTGAACGATCAAAAAGTTGACGTCGATCTATTTTCTCATTACCTTTACATATCGGTGAGGCAAGAATTGTTAATAGAGGAAGTAAATTGATGACAGTGACCATTCTGTAGCTCCGCAACAACGTTTAAATATGGAAATGATCATCGGAACACAAGAATTTGGAAGAAATGATTTGGATTTGGAAAGAGGAATAAACTTGAAAATATTAAGTTTAATGTATTTGGAATAACTAGAAGTAGTAATTTTAATTGGATTTAAAATGACTATATGCAAAGAATAATTTGAATCCATTTGCTTTCTTAATTTGTTTATTGTCCAAATCTTAGCATACATGGATTTGAATCTTTTAAATAAACAATTTTACCTTCTAATGTCAACCTGATTCTTGAATATGAAATCACTGCATCCAACCAAATTAACATTTAAGCTTATTTGGAAGTACTTTTAAAATGAGTATAAGCGCTTTTGAAGAAAATATTTTTTTAACTAATCGTTAGTAAAAATACAAGTAAACCTGGGTAAATCACTTAGTATTTCTCGGAAGAAGCTATAATTGATGCTTCTTGCAAGAAGCACTTCAAGTGACGTTCAAATCTAAAAACACTTTTACCAAAAATACTTTCAGTCATTTTAAAAACATTTTCAAACGAACCTTTACATTTTGCACAATCGAAGAAAATTTTAAACTTGATATGCAAGATACACAAATCTTATACCAAATTGCTATCATTACCTCCCACTAACTTGCATATCAGCTCAAAAATTGTGATTAATTTGTGTCCTTTTTTGGGTCGAATCGTATCGTTTGCTTGTAAAAAGAGCAACCCTTCATCTTTTATCTACGAAATTAACAAATAATCACAATTTAGTTAAATCTGTGAGGCATGCCGTGTTTGGAGGAAGCAGAGGAAGTCGCTGTGGTTCATGTTGCAGCAGATAAGAACGAAGGTTGTATCCAGAAAAAATCCTCAAAAATTAGCTGCTAAGGGGTGCAGTTTGAAAAAGTAAAACAAGGGAAGAAGGGACAAAAGACAGCGAGGTTGTTGTTTGTTGTCTAATGTTGCTTTTTGTTTCTTACTAAAATAGAAACCCCAATATCTGTAGGCCCCTCCGAATTAACCCCTCCTCCATTCCCTCTGCTCCTCTGCAACTTGTTCTGTTTTTCCGAACGTTGAAGCTTTCCTCACCAAATTATCTGGTCCCCCCTCTCTCTCCTCCCCCTTCTCTCTCTCTCTCTCTCTCTCTCTCTCTCTCTCTCTCTCCCACTCCACATTCATATACTCCTTTGGGTATTTTCTGTTTTTTTTCTTTTTTCAGGGGAGAGGGAGTTCCCGAAATTCACAGAGATCTGGGAATTTTCGAGCAGAGGTACTGAAAGTGTGTCCTTTTTGTTTTGGTTTTTGCCTGTGTTTTTCTCATGCATTTGTCCTAAAATTAACTTGTGGGCTCTGTCATTTTGTCACACACACTCTCTCTCTCATCTTTCTCTCTCTAAGTTGCTGCTAGTAGGATTTTTTATCTGGGTTCTGTGGAAGTTTTGAAAATCTTGCAGTTTTGCAATCTGGGTTTTGGACCATTTATTGTTTGCATTAATGGATAACCGAAAGTTTGCACCTTTCTTTGTTGGGTTGGCAGCTTTTTTGTTTTTTATTGTCCGTTGTTTGCTCTTTGTAATTAGGTTTAGGAAGTTATCAATTGTGTTTAGTGCGTGTTTAATTAGATCTCTGCGCATTAAGACATAGATTTCCTACCAAAAAGTCAGAATCTTGAGGGTTGAACTTTGACTTTCAAGTTCCAACTTTCCTTGTCCACTGTTCCTTTGAATTTATGCATTTGAGAAATTTCATAACTTTTCGACCTTTTCGTGTTCATTGTATTGTATGTCTCTAAAATTTCATAAATCTGTTTGTTTGCTTTTGGCAGCATGCTTTGCTAGAAAATGGGGAGGAAAGGGAGTTGGTTTTCTGCATTGAAGAAAGCCCTCACCCCTGATCCAAAGGAAAAGAAAGACCAGGTTTGTTTAATTGGTTTACTTTGATCTTACATCGTGGTTGTATCGAAAATTAATACGAGTTTCTAATCGAAACGATTGTTCTTTCATGCCAGAAGACTCACAAGTCAAAGAAGAGATGGTTTGGGAAGTACAAGAATGAGGATGCGGTATCTTCCTGGGCAGAAACCGCATTTATTATCCCTGCCTCCGCCCCCACCCCCGCCCCTCCTCCTCCTCCTCCCCCGCCTCCCAAAGAAGATGTCAAATTAGCTGAGGCTGAGAATGCACAGAACAAACATGTTTACTCTGTGGCACTTGCCACTGCCGCGGCTGCAGAGGCAGCTGTGGCTGCTGCTCAGGCTGCCGCGGAGGTTGTTCGCCTCACAGCTGTGCCCATGCCCCGTTACCCTGGAAAGTCGATGCAGGAGGTTGCAGCTATCAAGATTCAGACTGCATTCCGAGGGCACATGGTATGTTTTATTTGGCTATATTGTTCTCTAGTCCTATTTGGTTTATGTACTTATGGAAATAAGATGTATGATTTGTGATAATATGTAAAAGAAGTACTAGAGGATGGTATGCCTAGTTATATCGAATCAGTTGAACTTTCGGTTGGTTGTTCAACTTGAACAAGACGAGGGATTTGGCATTCTATTGAATAGGCCTCGTGTTAACTGACTTGCCTCTTGTGAGAAAGATCTGATTTTTTTGAATTAATGCCTGCATTGATCAAGGTCAGCAGCCATCTTATAAGGGGACGTTGAATGTGATTTTCAGGCCAGAAGGGCGTTACGAGCTTTGAGGGGGTTGGTGAGGTTGAAATCATTGCTACAAGGCCTATCTGTTAAACGGCAAGCAACTACAACGTTAAGATGCATGCAGACTCTTGCTCGTGTGCAGTCTGAGATTCGTGCAAGGAGGATTAGAATGTCCGAGGAGAATCAGGCTTTTCAGAGACAGCTCCAACAGAAACAAGAGAAGGAGCTTGAGAAAATCAAAAAAGATTCTGTAAGTTCCCCCAATATTTTATGTTTGTATGAGTTGTCTATGAGCACTCCTGTACAATCATGCCCGTTCATGTTTTGCTTCCATCTTCTGTTCCTTGAGTTCATCAATTTGTTTCGGCCTCTAGTTTTATATTTATTTCAGGCGTCTTTGATTTTGTGATATGCTAAACTTATTGTGATAGATGGGAGAAGATTGGGATGATAGCATTCAATCCAAGGAACAGGTCGAGGCAAAGCTACAAATGAAACAAGAGGCTGCTATGAGACGAGAAAGGGCGTTGGCTTATTCATTCTCTCACCAGGTAGCATACTTTTCCGTTTTGATTATTTTTACAGGATTACAGGAAGCCTATCGATGGTGATTTTTGAATTCTGATTTGAGATTCTGCTGTGATGAACCTCCTTATTCTTTTTAATATATTGAATTAAACATCTACCTTAAACTGACCCAATAAATCTCTTCGACAGAAGATGAACTCTTCGAAATCTGCACACCCGACCTTTATGGATCCCAGCAATCCCCGCTGGGGTTGGAGTTGGTTAGAGAGATGGATGGCTGCAAGGCCGTGGGAGAGCCGAAGTACAGCAGACTTCAATGACCGGGCCTCCATGAGGAGTGCAGCAAGCCGTGCCTCCATGCCAGTGGGGGAAATCACCAAAGCTTATGCTCTTCGCGATAAGCCTTCTCCTAGGACCCCTACTGCCCTAAGATCAAGCAGGCCTGCCAGTCGCCAATCCCCTTCAACTCCTTTCTCCAGGGCACCATCGTCAGCATCAGTAACCGGGAGAACCCCAAGAGGAAATGGCTGGGGTGGAGACGAGGACTCCAGGAGCACACTCAGCATCCAGTCAGAGCGCTTCAATAGGAGGCATAGCATCGCAGGATCCTCTGTCAGAGATGATGAGAGCCTTGCAAGCTCGCCTTCAGTTCCAAGTTACATGACACCCACGAAATCAACAAAGGCCAGGTCGAGGTTGGCAACCCCAAGCTCAAACCAGTCAGAGAAGAACGGGACACCATCAGAGATGGGATCAGTGACGTCTGCAAAGAAGCGGCTGTCATTCTCTGCATCACCGGCTGGACCAAGGAGGCACTCCGGTCCTCCTAGGGTTGATTCTAGCTCCATTAAAGGCCCTCCAGTGCACGAGAGGAAAGGCAGCAGGTAGCTAGTGATCAGTCTTGTGTGAGAGAGTGCATGTAAAATAAAAGCAAGCTTAAGCATGTAACTTAGGTAGATGTCGTTGACGTGAAGAAGATTGAATAAAAGATTGGCCAGGGCTTTGTTAGAGGGTGGAGGAGGAAGAGAAGAGAGGAAAAATCTGACGGGTTTGTGATTTTCGTGTCTGTTTCAGTTGTCTTCACGATTAATGTCAACATTTTTTTTTCTTCTTCTCAAACCTTTGTGTTGTTGTGTTTCCGGATTGTTATTTATAATGTTGTAGCATAGGAGGATTGGTTTGTGGGGGTTGAATGTTTGTTCATGGTAACAGAAATATGGTTTCTTTTGTTGTGTGCAGATTGCTGTAGTTTGTTGATATCTTTTGACTCATCACTGGCTTGATTTTTCAGTGGTATGGATAGTGTTTTCTTTGCTCTTTTCTTTTTGTTACTCCTCTAAGATTCATCAACACAACCATCAATCTCATCGGTTTGGAGCTTTTACCTCCTCAAGGCTTCTTTTTCGGAGAAAAACTTCGGTAAGAACTGTTGTGTAGCATGGCGGGTTTGAAGTACACACTTTAGAATCAACGACGGTGAATGGCCCATCCCGTTGAGCCCTCAACCTTTTTCATTAGAGAGAGGTGGGTTTCCAAATTTCAGTTATTATCCATGCAAGGAATTTATTCTCCTTGCTTGTCTTTTGTGGAAGCATGCCCCATGTTTTTTATTTGTTAAAAAACGCATTCAACTCTTCCACAATCATTCTAGCACTTTTTGCTAATCGAATCCTAAACTTGCATTTTTCCATATGGAGCGCTCTACTGTAGTAACGGAAAGTAATTATGTTATGCATTCTGAGGTTCGATCCTCACTACTTTCCCTCTCCTCAAACATCTAACAATCCCATTACCGTAAAAAAACTCCTAGACTTATTTTTACCATTGGAAAGCATTACTAATATGTGATTTTAATACCCAATCAAGGAGTCATGTTTTGATGACCAAGAGAATATTTCTGTCCATTCAAGATTTTATACCTTGAAATGTAGGGGATGTATTCAATTGGGAATTTAAGAGATTTTAATGGATTTTTGTAGAGTTTAATTGATTTGTAGAGATTCCAATAAAATTTTAATTCAATTGTGGATGCTTAAAATACATTACAAAAAAAATTCTAATTGAATACACCCTGATTCCTAAGCATTTTAATACTCTGTTCAAAATTCCTAATTTAATACATGTTGAATTTTAGAGAATCACTGAAAATTTTAATTGAATACCCCTAAATTTATTAAAAGAATTAAAATTCCTCAAATTTCCAATTGAATAAACTCATGTAGTATGTGGGTAATTATTTCAAAGTTGCGTGTTTGTTGAAAACTTATTTCGAAGTTATATGTGTAGTGATTATAAGCATATTTGGGATTTCTCGAGGAAAAGTGTTTTATAATAGTCAAAAGTGCTTCTAATTAGAAATTTTTAGGGGTGCATTCAATTGGAATTTTGAGAGATTTTAATTCTTTTAATGAATTTAGGGGTATTCAATCAGGGTTTTAAACGATTCTCTGAAATTCAAGGTGTATTCAATTAGAATTTTAGGATAGTTTATTAAAAAGGAAAACTAACCAAAAGGGCTTGAAAAGTTTAATTTTTAACCAAAAACCATATTGAAAGTTTATTTAATGGTTAGTACAAAGCCCATTATTATATCAGCCCAAATACAATAGTCTAGACTAAATAATATTATAGTTTGTCAATTTTACCCCTAACGGATGTGGTTAACCTAATTTAACTATTCTGTTAGATTACTCGGTTTGGGGTCAGCCGAACGTATAAACTAATTGAATTTAAATTTTTGCCGATCAGTTTCAGTGGGATTTTCAACTTTTTATGAATCTGGTTGAGTGGTTTGAGTAATGCTTGCCGACGAATGTTGAGAGCATTTTGAAATCGTGATCGCCGTTGTTCAATTTTTCCGAAATAAACATTTGTTTCAGAACAGATTCGCAGTGGTTGCATATTTTGAGATTCTCTTGAATCGTTGTCATCGTCTTTCATATTTGGATAGATTTTCGTTTGGAGGTAATCGACATTTGTTCCGGAATAAACATCGGTGTTGTTCGTTGTGCTTGAATATTTTAACTGGAGTGATCGTCTTTCATATTTGGATAGATTTTCGTTTGGAGGTAATCGACATTGTTTTTTGCAGTTTTGTATTCGATTTTGAATTCGATTTTTTGTTTAATTCGAATTCGATTTTGAATTTGTTTTTGTATGTAATATGCTTCGCTTTTATTTGACTTTATATATTGTTGTTGATTTATTTTCAGATTATCAGATTGATTCGGTTTGTGAACTTTTCAGTTAGGAGTTTCGAAGAATCTCAGGTAAGTTTTGATTTGTTTGTTTGTTTTTTTTTTTTTTTTTTTTTTTGAATTGGAATTCGATTTTGAATTCTTTTTTGCATGAATTATGCTTAGCTTTTTATTTGACTTATATATTGTTGTTGATTTGTTTTCAGATTAGCAGATTGATTCCGGTTTGTGAAATTTTCAGTTAGGAGTTTCTTATTTCGAAGAATATCAGGTAAGTTTTTATTTTTTTTTTGTTTTGTTTATATTGTATGTTGGTCATCTTGATTTTGTTTTCTTTTTCAGAAATTTATTATGAATTAATTCGTGTTATGCACATTTGATGTTGTTAACATTTTTTCAGAAATAGTGTTCTTTTTTTATGAAACAGTGTGTATTTCAGTTTATTTTTTGTTTTTGTGATTCTTGTGTTTTATAACTAGTGTAATTTCGTTCACTTTATATGTATATTGTTTAACTAATAGGTGTTCATTAAACTGAACTATTTATCAAAGTGAACTAGAAAACCACACTTTTTTACCAAAGCAAACTGAACTATTTATCAAACTGAACCATTTAGCAAACTGAACTACAAAACCACACTATTTTACCAAAATAAACTGAACTATTTATCAAAGTGACTAGAAAACCACACCTTTTTACCAAAGCAAACTGAACTATTTATCAAACTGAACTATTTATCAAACTGAACCATGTAGCAAACTGAACTATTTATCAAACTGAACCATTTAGCAAACTGAACTATTTATCATATTGAAGTAGAAAACCACACCTTTTTACCAAAACAAACTGAACTATTTATCAAAGTGAACTAGAAAACCACACTTTTTTACCAAATCAAACTGAACTATTTATCAAACTGAACTAGAAAACCACACTTTTTTACCAAAGCAAAATGAACTAACTGAACTATTTATCAAACTGAAGTAGAAAACCGCACTTTTTTACCAAAACAAACTGAACTACTTATCAAAGTTAACTAGAAAACCACAGTTTGTTTATATTGTATGTTGGTCATCTTGATTTTCTTTTTCTTTTTCATAAATTTATTATGAATTAATTCGTGTTATGCACATTTGATGTTGTTAACATTTTTTCAGAAATAGTGTTCTTTTTTTATGAAACAGTGTGTATTTCAGTTTATTTTTTGTTTTTGTGATTCTTGTGTTTTATAACTAGTGTAATTTTGTTCACTTTATATGTATATTGTTTAACTAATAGGTGTTCATCACATTTTATGTTTTTAACATTTTTCAGAAATAGTGTTCTTTTTTTACGAAACAGTGGATATTTCAGTTTACTTTTTGTTTTTTTTGTTGTTTTGTGATTGTTGTGTTTTATGAATAGTGTTATTTTTTTCATTTTATATGCATATTGTTTAATTATTAGGAACTGATTTGTTTTACAAAGATTTGAATTTAGATTTGCAACCGATTAATAAACAGTTGTTGTTTATTAATAAACAGTTATGGAGAATGGTAAACTAGCTCGGTTTACATATGGTGGTTTATGCGTCGTTAGTTCTATTTCATCATCTTCTACCTTCAATCAGATTTGCATTGATCTTTGTTCTAGGTTTAAGGGTTTGAGAGCTGGTTGTTTTGAGTTGCGATATGGTTTGAATGAAAATCCTAATTGCGTGTTAGATTGTGATGCCGATGTTCTAAACATGCTGATGGTTCTTGATGTTGTTGGGAAATCGATTGTAGAAATATTGGTTATAGACAAATGTGATGGTTCCATAGTTCAACTACCTTCGGAAAGCACATCTTCTTCTTGCCGTACATTAGACTCTATGATTGTTTCTAGTGAAAATGATCATTTAGGAAAGTATGGTTCATACGGTGTGCACAATTATATGTCATGTGAATGGGACAATTACATAGAATCTGAGGGGCAAGTCTTTAGGGGAGGTTGTGTTGATTTCCGAGATAAGTTGAAGAAGTTTTCTGTTGAATGTGGTTTTGATTTGAAGTATTTGAAGAATGATAAGAATCGCATTAGTGCGGAGTGTTCTAGGAAGGAATCTGATGGCTGTCTTTGGCGTGTGTATGCATCCAAGTGTGATATTAATAACTTTTTTGTTATTCGGAAGTTGCATAATCTGCATACATGCAAGGGTATGATTCGAAAGAAGAAAAACAAAGTTGTTGGCCGACAGTTTGTTGCTTCTCTCATCAAAGATAAGGTTCAATCAAATCCTCTTATTAAACCGAAGGAGATCATTTCAAATTTAAAACAGTTTTATGGATTAGATATCGATTATTCTACTGCCTATTTTGGCAAACAGAGGGCAGTTTTTGAGTTAAATGGTGATGATGTTGATGCTTACAAGTTCTTGCCTTGGTATGTTGAATCTGCTCGTTCAAGCAATTCTGGATCTGTTTTTGAGCTTGAAGTTGTACCGGAGAGCAATAGATTTCTTCGTTTGTTTATTGCTTATGATGCATGGATAAAAGGTTTCATGTTTTGTTGCCCGATGTTATTCATTGATGGTACTTTTATCAAGAGCAAATACAAGGGAACACTTCTGTCTTGCTGTGCAAAAAATGGTAACGATGGTGAGTTAATAATTTTAGACTTTTATATTGGATATTATTTGTTTCTGTTTTCTTACTGTGCAAAAGAAACATATCCAGAACTAGTTGAAGAACAGTTTAAGAAATAGTTCAATCAGTCTCATAAATAGGTGATACTTTGACTGTATCTGTTTTTATTTTTTTTTTATTTTTTTGGTGCATTGGTCTTTGATTTTATGTTCAAATAAAGTAAAAAGGTTGCAGAAGTAGTTCAAACAAAGTATACTAAATAGTTCAATTACAGTTTCAGAAGTAGTTGACATTTGACAGTGCATTTTCACTTTTGCTGTGCAAAGATTTTTGAGGTTGCTTATGCTATTGTTGATTCAGAAACGATAGCAAATTGGAGATGGTTCTTGGCAATATTATCTGGTATATTGAGGCCTCAAGGGAGGGTGATTACATTTATGTCGGATAGACATGATGGTATTTTGAAGAGCATTCGAGAATTCTTTCCCGAGTGCCCACATTCATTTTGTATTGTTCATTTGAAACAGAATGTGAGTACTTTATTTCCAAAGGCTGCTGGTGAAGGACTAAAGAAGAAAATGATGAATCTGTTGGCAAATTGTGCGTACGCATGTACGCCATCTGATTTTGATGATTGCATGGCTGAATTCAAGGATAATGGGCAAGGGCATGTGAAGAATTTTTTGTGTGATTTGCCAAAAGAGAACTATGCTATTGCCCATTTTCCTGGTAAGAGATGGGGATCGATGAGCAATGCACTTTCAGAATCTTTTAACGCCATGGTGTCGAATAGTCGTTGTATGCCACTTATGGATCTTCTTGAAGACATTAGAGTTCGGTTGATGGGTAGTATGGCTGAGAAAAGAATATTTGGTCAGAATATTCATACGATTTTGTGTCCAAAGAAAGAAAATGAGATGAAGTTGATGTTGAAGGAGGGCATGCATTGGAGGATTAGTCGTTCTGATGCGGATGTTTTTGAAGTTAGGACAGAGTGGAATCGGTTTGTTGTTTGTCTGGATGATAGGACATGTTCTTGTGTGCAATGGCAGCATAATTGTTTCCCATGTTCTCATGCTTTACAGGTGTTGCAACATGATAATCGTGATGTTTTTGATTACGTTGATGATTACTGGAAAGCAAGCTTTTATCGGAAAACATATCAATTTGTCATGCATCCATTTTCAGATTTGGAAAAGCCGAATGTTGATACTATCATAAATGGTGTGAGGCCTCCAATTACAAAGATTCCGTCTGGAAGACCAAAGAAAACTAGGATCAAATCTGCTGGGGAAATCAGTGGGAGTAAGAAGACTGTCACTTGTAGTAGGTGTGGTTGTTCGGGACATAACAAGGTTTCATGTAAAGTTGTTATACAAGAGGGTTGATTTTTTTTCTTTTTTGTTTTGAGAGATGGGAGTTTTTAGTGATATGTACCAGATTTTCATTTTGGATATTTTTTTTATTTTGTTTCAATTGGTGTTTGGGAATATGTAATTGTTGATTTGGAATTATGTTCGAGTAATAAATATGAATTCAATGTTTTAGTATTTCCAGTTTTACGAAACAGTAGGTTGAGTTTGATAAATAGTTCAGTTTGATAAACAGTGAATACATGTCTATGTTTATGGCTTTGTGGTTTCAATATCTGTTTTGTAGGTTGTATGTAAGTTTGTGTATTGCATTTTTGTAGGAGGCAAGTATGTTGGTTTTCATTCTTGATCTAGTTAATATTCCATTTTAGGTAAGAGGAAATGAAAAAAAACCACACTACTTATGAAAACTAGGATCAAATCTGCTGGGGAAATCAGTGGGAGTAAGAAGACTGTCACTTGTAGTAGGTGTGGTTGTTCGGGACATAACAAGGTTTCATGTAAAGTTGTTATACAAGAGGGTTGATTTTTTTTCTTTTTTTGTTTTGAGAGATGAGAGTTTTTAGTGATATGTACCAGATTTTCATTTTGGATATTTTTTTTTTTATTTTGTTTCAATTGTTGTTTGGGAGTATGTAATTGTTGATTTGGAATTATGTTCGAGTAATAAATATGAATTCAATGTTTTAGTATTTCCAGTTTTACGAAACAGTAGGTTGAGTTTGATAAATAGTTGAGTTTGATAAACAGTGAATACATGTCCATGTTTATGGCTTTGTGGTTTCAATATCTGTTTTGTAGGTTGTATGTAAGTTTATGTATTGCATTTTTGTAGGAGGCAAGTATGTTGGTTTTCATTCTTGATCTAGTTAATATTCCTTTTTAGGTAAGAGAAAATGAAAAAAAACCACACTTCTTATGAAAGTGAAGTAGAAAACCACACTTTGTTACCAAAGCAAACTGAACTATATATCAAAATGAATTATTGATGATAGTGAACTAGAAAACCACACTTTTGTATGAAAGCAAACTGAACTATTTATCTAAGTGAACTAGAAAACCACATTTTTTTAGGAAAGCAAACTGAACTATTTATCAAACTGAACTAGAAAACCACACTTTTTTACCAAAGCAAACTGAAATATTTATCAAACTGAACCATTTAGCAAACTGAACTATTTATCAAACTGAACTATTTAGCAAACTGAACTATTTATCAAACTGAACCATTTAGCAAACTCAACTATTTATCAACATTAAAGTAGAAAACCACACTTTTTTACCAAAGCAAACTGAACTATTTATCAAACTGAACTATTTAGCAAACTGAACTATTTATCAAACTGAACCATTTAGCAAACTGAACTATTTAGCAAACTGAACTACAAAACCACACTATTTTACCAAAATAAACGGAACTATTTATCAAAGTGAACTAGAAAACCACACTTTTTTACCAAAGCAAAGTGAACTATTTATCAAACTGAACTATTTTACTAAAACAAACTGAACTATTTATCAAAGTGAACTAGGAAAACAGAGGGCAGTTTTGGGTTAAATGGTGATGATGTTGATGCTTACAAGTTTTTGAGTTAATATTCCATTTTAGGTAAGAGAAAATGAAAAAAAACCACACTACTTATGAAAGTGAAGTAGAAAACCACACTTTGTTACCAAAGCAAACTGAACTATATATCAAAATGAATTATTTATGATAGTGAACTAGAAAACCACTTTTTTTTCAAAGGTAACTGAACTATTTATCAAACTGAACTAGAAACCCACACATTTTAACTAAGCAAACTGAACTATTTATGAAAATAGATTAAAATTTAGATTAAGTCATAAAACATATATATATATATATAGACAGAGAGAGAGAGAGAGAGAGTTGTGTCAAACATGTTTGACAATGACATTTGTAAATCATAGCAAAAGTAAGCTTGAACATGTAAGTATTGATTCAGTTTAGACCAATACTTTCCACCATCTCTCAGATTTTCATCTTGAACCTTAAAAAGTACATCCGAATCAAAATTACATATAATGCGTATTTTTTATTTTTTATTCTAATGTCCAATGCTTGTGAGTTGTTGTGAGATTTCGATATATGCTTCTTGTTCCCTTGTCCAGCTGAAATCATGGTTCATCAAATCCACGAGGATATGTTTCCTTGCTTTCATTACTTGATGATCTTTGATACATCTTTGAACCTTCTGGTTAGTTGATAGTTGGTCAATGAAGCTCATCATGTATAAGCCGCAATCTAATCTGATTTACAAAGAAATTCATGGAATGATTATGAGTATTAAAATGAAATGAAATGTGTGGTACAAACTATTTCTATAACTGTATCAAATTATTCATATTGTTTCTGAAACTGCAGTAAGCACAAGCTATACATATATATAACTAAAATGCTTTTAATTTTATAACGTACGATGTTGGTTTCTGTTGTGCACATGTTCTGTCTTCTTTGACTTGGAATTCAAAGTCACTTTTGATGGAATTAATTTTCTTCGTTGTGGCTTGAGTTGAATCCATAGCATTTGAATTGCTTGTTGATTTTTTTGCTTTATCCAGCCAATATTGAACAAAGTGGCCCTGCAAAAATTTATAATGTAATAATAAGATGATTGTTTTTCTATAAATATGACAGAGTTTTTGGTTGTGCGTTTTTGCTTACCACAATTTCTGCATTTTCCCAGTAGCAATCAAAGTCCAGATCTTCATCTGTTGTGCTTTGTCGAAGAGAATTGTAGTGAATCATTTCTGCATTTTTTGTGTCCAAAACTACCAAGGAGAAATGGTTGTAATGAAATAATGGGAAGAAAATCTTTGATACTATTCCATATTGGTCCATCAATTGGTTGTAGAGCCTTTCCTTGTTTTGCAGAGTTGTTTCAATGCTTTGTTCATTGATGTTGTGCTGTTGAAAATGAAAATCATCAAACATCATAATTACAGATTAATTGTTCTAATTTTTATATGTATATGTAAATTATTTTTTTCAGAATATTAGTTGTTTTGTTTGCTCACAAAGATTGTTGTGGAGACATAGAAGTTCTTTTGTTTCGTGATGTTCTCTTTTTCTCTTTTCATGTAGCAGAAAGAATCAACAATCTGAGTTGATGTAGGTCCATTTGCAATCAAACTGTGCAGGTCATCTTTCAACACCATTATTCTGTAATAGTTGAAATCTGTAGTTTCAGCCGTCCAATATTCATCACTGCAGGACAGTGCAAAAGTATTAGTTATACAATAATTCGTCAGTGCTTATAAAGTTATGGGAGTGTGTAAAAACTTCAGTTAAGAGTTTTGTTTTGTATTACTTACCTGCTGTCTATTGACCAGAATTGAGTTATTCTTCTTCTATCATCTGGTTTCAGCATCTTGTACACTTGAAGTTGTGTCCAATTCACACTGCTGTCTATGTGATTTGTTGCTGGAAGGTCATCCGGTTGTGAAGAAGGCTCATCTTTTAAATC
Organism: Malus sylvestris; assembly: GCF_916048215.2. Classification (NCBI taxonomy): domain Eukaryota; kingdom Viridiplantae; phylum Streptophyta; class Magnoliopsida; order Rosales; family Rosaceae; genus Malus; species Malus sylvestris. The sequence continues at coordinate 25,693,761 of NC_062266.1, forward strand.
CAGGTTGAATGATGGAATTTCACCCAAGAGTTTCTTTCTGTTTTTTGTCTTTGGCTTTGCTGCTTTTTGGCTGAATGTTTGCTTTTTGACTTGTAGATCATTCTTGTTGAGAGCATTGTTGCTTTTTAGAGCTTCAATATCTGTTTCTTCAATTTGTTGCTTGTTTGATTCTGAAACTGGTTTGGCATTTTCCTTTTTCTTTCTCTTGATTGCTGTTGGTGGTTGGAGTGTTTGGCATCTTTTCTTCTGCATCCTTGATTCACAATTGTTCTGTTCTTTAGGTTGTGTCTTCCTCTTCCTCTGCCTTTGTAGTGGTTGTTTTTTTTTCACCTTTTTCTTTGCAATTTGCATTGGTTCTCCAACTTCTTCTTCAGTAGTGGTGTCAATCTGTAGATGAATTGTCTCCTTCTTCGTACGTGATATGTTTTCTATTTTTCCAAGCATTTTCCTTTGTTCTGTCCTCTTTGTTGTTTTGGATATCATTTTGACATTGGCTTTGGTTGAGTTTGACATTTGTACAGTTATTCTAACTGAAACCATCTGTCAATATAGTTTTTATTAGAATCCAACTTGATCGTAAACAAAAACAAATCAGTACAAGTACACAATTATATTTGAAACATACCAAGGTGAACTACTATTTATGGAATTGGAAAACATTTTTATAAGTGCATAAATCTTTATAAGATTTATATAACTAAATAAATTAGAAATAAAAATGTACAATAGCAGGTGTTTTATGTGTAAGATCTGGAAAAATTGCAATTCTATTTATAAATGAAGCAATTGTAAACTGTTTCGTAAACACTGTTTATTAAACTTTAAAAAACACAAACTATTTACTGAATGTAAAAATTATTAACAGACAATCACACTAGTTCGTGCAATAGCGTAATATATGTTTATACTACTTGTTCGTGAATGCATCCCAGATTTTACTATTTCCGTACATTTCAATTCTATGTACAAATGAAAGCAAATTGTAAACTATTTCGTAAACAGTGTTTATTAAACTTAAAAATCGTGAACTATTTTACTCAAATATAAAAATTACAAACAGAGAATCACAATAGTTCGTGTAATAGCATAATGTATGTTTATATATTGAACGATTAGCTAGTAAATAGTCTTTTCTTGGGTGGATCTGTGATGGATTCGTACTGATAGTAAATAACAAAATAAATTTAAGCAAATAGTATAATCTGGGTTTTGTTTAAGTTGATGCATGTTATTCTATATGCTTGATTCCAGTAGATGTTTGTTATATAAACAATGAACCGTATGATTTTGCGAAATATGTTGAGAAAAATTGTAAGATTGCTACCTTCTGTTTATTTTCTGGGTATTTCTGCGACCAAGTTGCTCAGCGAAGTTGAAATTTGCGTGAATTCGTCCGTTTCAGAACTGGAATGATGTACGAAATCGGGAAATGAGGATTGATGATTTGAGCTGGGGGCTGGGGGCTGGGTTTCTGGTTTTTTTTATAGTGCATGCAGTTTCTTCATCGTGGCTTATCTGTGCGTGAAAATGGGAGTGGTGTTAGGGAGAGAAAGTGAAGTTAGCGGAAGAGTGAAATGATGATTTTTGCTGGGCGTTAATTATGCGTGAAGGATGGGGTGCTGATTTGGAACTGAAAAAAAAAAAAAAAAAAAGCTGTTATTTTTCATTTTTTAGATATAGTGTGTACATATATTTCAGAAACAGTTTAAGTTTTCTAGTTTTTTGTTTTGCATAAATTTATCTAATTTGGTAACTATATTTTTTGGATAATAAAAGGGAACTTTAACAAAAAAGGAAGTGCCAAAATGTAAGCATGTGAAATTTTTTAATATAGTTCTCATTCTTATAAGTTATATCTCAAAGAATCAGGTATGTGAAGTTAATTGGCTTCATACTAAACTTCTTTTTCATTTTTATATGGTTTCTTTAGATGAGTAATGGTATTAGGCCACATAGGGCAAAAAAATTATAAAACGTACGCAAGTATGGGATGGACACCAGCATACAAGCCCACCTGAGCTCGGGGTTTTGTATGTAGATGTACATTGATATAAAAAAGGAAGTGTCAAAATGTAAGCATGTGAAATTTTTTAATATAGTTCTCATTCTTATAAGTTATAACTCAAAGAATCAGGTATGCGAAGTTAATTGGCTTCATACTAAACTTCTTTTTCATTTTTATATGGTTTCTTTAGATGAGTAATGGTATTAGGCCACATAGGGCAAAAAAATTATAAAACGTACGCAAGTATGGGATGGGCACCAGCATACAAGCCCACCTGAGCTCGGGGTTTTGTATGTAGATGTACATTGATATAAAATGTAATTTGTAAAACTCAAGCTAATGTAATAAAATCCTCATCTGGAATGTCATCATATTGACCATGTTTATTTTGTTGTCTTCTGTCTTCAAGTATCTTCTTCAGTCCATTTGCATAACTATTCTTGTGATTCATAAGTGTAGTTGCAATTTGAGCTCTTTTAGCAAATACATCTTCCTTCTCAAAGGTGGCTTCTACCGGTTTGTCCTCTTGCACTTGGGTTGCAAATTGAAGGACAAATATGCCACAATCCAATCTGCATTTTTTTTTTTGGATAAACAAATAAGTATGACAGATAATGAGATCATATTATAACATTCGATGACATATTAAACTGAACTATTTATCAAACTAAACCATTTAGCAAACTGAACTATTTATCAAACTGAACTATTTATCAAAGTGAACTAGAAAACCACACTTTTTTACCAAAGCAAACTGAACTATTTATCAAACTGAACTATATATCAAACTGAAGTAGAAAACCGCACTTTTTTTATCAAAACAAACTGAACTAGAAAACCATACTTTTTTACCAAAGCAAACTGAACTTTTAGCAAACTGAACTATTTATCAAACTGAACCATTTAGCAAACTGAACTATTTATCAACATTAAAGTAGAAAACCACACTTTTTTACCAAAGCAAACAGAACTATTTATCAAACTGAACTATTTAGCAAACTAAACTATTTAGCAAACTGAACTATTTATCAAACTGAACCATTTAGCAAACTGAACTATTTAGCAAACTGAACTATTTATCAAACTGAACCATTTAGCAAACTGAACTATTTAGCAAACTGAACAACAAAACCACACTATTTTACCAAAATAAACTGAACTATTTATCAAAGTGAACTAGAAAACCACACTTTTTTACCAAAGCAAAGTGAACTATTTATCAAACTGAACTATTTTACCAAAACAAACTGAACTATTTATCAAAGTGTGTGTATATATGATTTTCATGGTCCTTCTTATGTGTTTGAATGTATAAATTTAATTGAAAAATATAGAGATCAACTTGTTTGTACTTACGAGTCCTCCTTTTGTTGGGCGCAAGTTAAGCATCTTTCAATATCTATTGTGAGATTGCTGTCTCCTTTGAAATATTTGTAAAATCCTTCAATTTTGTCTCTCTGCCAAAAAATCAAAAAAAAAAACAAAAAAAAACAACAAAAAAAGAAATTGTATTATGAAGTTTGATTTTTCCTATCAGCATAAGAATATAGTTTGTAATTGAATTATAGTTTTGTTCTTACCACTTGAACAACATGATCAAAGTATAGGTCTGTATTCCCATGTACCCTTGGTAGTTTGGAATTGTAGTGTGTCATTTTTCCATTTTTAATGTCCCAAACTACCAAGCTGAAGTGAAAGTAATGCCTGATCAATATGAAGACCTTTGCTACTTTATCCACATTATCTTGCAAGACTGTCTGCAATGTTTTGTCAATATGCTCCTGATCACTCTTGCTTTTCTCAATCTCCATATCATTCTGAACCAAGAATACACATGTATTTATTAATCTTAATTAATGAGCAACACTAATTCTTAAACTGAACAAAAAAATACACATTTTTTTTTCAATCTCCACATATCATTCTAAACCAAGAATACACATTTAAAGTTTTAAAGTGAATGCAAGGCCTTTTCGCAAACTGAACTAATATCAAAGTGAACTATTTAGCAAAGTGAACTAGAAAACCACAGTTTGTTACCAAAGCAAACTGAACTACATATGAAAGTGAACTAGAAAACCACGCTTTGTTACCAAAGCAAACTGAACTACATATTAAAGTGAACTATTAGCAAAGTGAACTAGAAAACCACACTTTTTTTACCAAAGCAAACTGACCTATTTATCAAACTGAACTATTTATCAAACTAAACCATTTAGCAAACTGAACTATTTATCAAACTGAACTATTTATCAAACTAAACCATTTAGCAAACTGAACTACATATTAAAGTGAACTATTAGCAAAGTGAACTAGAAACCCACACTTTTTTACCAAAGCAAACTGAACTTTTAGCAAACTGAACTATTTATCAAACTGAACCATTTAGCAAACTGAACTATTTATCAACATTAAAGTAGAAAACCACACTTTTTTACCAAAGCAAACAGAACTATTTATCAAACTAAACTATTAGCAAACTGAACTATTTATCAAACTGAACCATTTAGCAAACTGAACTACAAAACCACACTATTTTATCAAAATAAACTGAACTATTTATCAAAGTGACCTAGAAAACCACACTTTTTTTACCAAAGCAAACTGAACTATTTATCAAACTGAACCATTTAGCAAACTGAACTATTTATCAAACTGAACCATTTAGCAAACTGAACTACAAAACCACACTATTTTATCAAAATAAACTGAACTATTTATCAAAGTGACCTAGAAAACCACACTTTTTTTTACCAAATCAAACTGAACTATTTATCAAACTGAACCATTTAGCAAACTGAACTATTTATCAAACTGAACTATTTATCAAAGTGAACTAGAAAACCACACTTTTTTACCAAAGTAAACTGAACTATTTATCAAACTGAACTAGAAACCATTTAGCAAACTGAACTACAAAACCACACTATTTTATCAAAATAAACTGAACTATTTTATCAAACTGAACTTTTTTGTAAACAAAACTGTTTGGCACTTACAAATATGAATGAAGGAAGATACAGATTTTTTTGTTGCCTCATTTTTTATTCGTTTTCTGCCATTGTGTAGAACGAAGCATCAATTATGTTGGCATCGATTGCTCCATCCACAAACAATGATGTCAGATCTGATTTTAGGACAACAAGGTCATTCACAATGGACCTTTGCCTTGGCTGCATCCAGAAGTAGTCCCTGTATCAGAAAATAAAACGTATTATATATCTATGTATATATGTGTGTGTGTGTGTGTACACATGTATTAGGTTATGATTAATAATGTAAACTTACATTTTCTCTTGTCTGTAATATTCCTTGAATTTTTCTTTTGTCTCATCTGCAAGTAACTTGTACGCCCTTGTTGATGCAGGTAGATGATACCGTTTGTCAAGCTTTCGCTTTACAGGTTTCTTTGCATCCTTCTTTGCAGGTTTGTTTGCTATTTCTTTAGCAATTGGATTCAAGGGTGATTCAACCTTGGGCTCCTCCTTTCCTTTCTCAATTATTAGATCCAATGGTTGGCTTTCTGACGGCAAAATTGAAGAGCTTTCACTGTCACTCACAGCATATATGTATTTTGCCTTCTTTTGTTTTTTCTGGATGGGGATATAATCATAATGTGGATCGACATTTGGTTTACGATCATCCCTCCTTCGAATATTTTTTACCAGTGTTCTCGTCTTCTTTTTGGCAGTCTCTTTTTCTTGCTTTTCAGCATCCTTGATAGTTGGAGTCTGCATTTGAACACCTGGTTGATCTCCAGAGGTTGCTTTTTCAGTGGCAGCGTCTTTTCCTTCATGATCTTGATCCTCCTCATTTTCATCTGGACCATGATCAATTGCATGCCTTTGTTTTGGATCCTCCATAGCCACATCATTTTCAGTTGCATTCTCTTGAACTGGATCCTCAGTAGCAGTATCCTTATCATGTGTATGCTCTTCAACTTGATCATCATTATCTGGATCCTCACATTGATTTTCCAGTAGCTTCTTCTTCAAACTTCCAATTTCATCCAGAAGTTTATTTACTTTCATAGAAGCTGCTGTGTTCTTTAATTGCAATTGTATCATTTCTGTGTTCATTGAACTAATCTTCTGCTTGTCCTCAAGTCGTTCTTGCAGAAGCTTTTCAATGTTTCTGTTAAGGGCTCCAGTTGTTTCATTCATTACAATTGAATTTGTGTGTAGGTTGTCGAGTGCATATATCATCATGTGACTGAGGACTAGATACCTCTTTTGATCCATGCTCGCACATCTTTTAAACTTTTCAAAATCTTCCACACCTAATGTATTATCAATCCCGAAGAAGTCCTTTTGATAACTTGCATCAAATTTCATGAATTCTTCTTGGTACAGTTGATCAAACTGTAACTGAGCTTCATTGATGGTGATGCTTTGATCTTCTTCAGCTCCAACTTCAGTTCTCTTCCTTTTCCTTCCCGGTGTCTTCTTTTCCTTTTTCTTGGAAGACTCATTATTTTGTTGAGGATAAGGAATGGCATTACATTCTTCTTGATTGATGTTGGAATGCTCCCTTATTGGTTCTTCAGAACAAGGAATACCTCCACCAATCTGCACAGTGACACATTAAATAGTTGTTAAATTACATAATATGAAACTGAAGTAGAAACCACAGTTTTTTACCAAAATAAACTGAACTATTTATCAAAGTTAACTAGAAAACCACTCTTTTTACAAAACAAACAGATCTATATATCAAACTGAACCACTTAGCAAACTGAACTATTTATTAAACTGAAGTAGAAAACCGCACTTTTTTACCAAAACAAACTGAACTATTTATCAAAGTTAACTAGAAAACCACACTTTTGTATGAAAGCAAACTGAACTATTTATCAAAGTGAACTAGAAAACCACATTTTTTTACAAAACAAACTGAACTATTTATCAAACTGAACTATTTATCAAACTGAACTAGAAAACCACACTTTTTTACAAAACAAACTGAACTATTTATCAAACTGAACTATTTAGCAAACTCAGGTATTTAGCAAACTCAACTATTTAGCAAACTGAACCATTTACCAAACTGAACCATTTACCAAACTCAACCATTTACCAAACTGAACTATTTATCAAACTAAACCATTTAGCAAACTAAACCATTTAGCAAACTGAACTATTTATCAAAGTGAACTACAAAACCACACTTTTTTACCAAATCAAACTGAACTATTTAGCAAACTCAAGTATTTAGCAAACTCAACTATTTAGCAAACTGAACCATTTACCAAACTGAACCATTTACCAAACTGAACCATTTACCAAACTCAACCATTTACCAAACTGAACTATTTATCAAACTAAACCATTTAGCAAACTAAACCATTTAGCAAACTGAACTATTTATCAAAGTGAACTACAAAACCACACTTTTTTACCAAATCAAACTGAACTATTTAGCAAACTCAAGTATTTAGCAAACTCAACTATTTAGCAAACTGAACCATTTACCAAACTCAACCATTTACCAAACTCAACCATTTACCAAACTGAACTATTTATCAAACTAAACCATTTAGCAAACTAAACCATTTAGCAAACTGAACTATTTATCAAAGTGAACTAAAAATCCACACTTTTTTACCAAATCAAACTGAACTATTTAGCAAAAATATACTGTTTATTGAAATACTTTTATTATTTTTCCTTACCTCAATTTCTTCAACTCGAATGTCTCTGATTGCTTTGTGGATTTTCGTTATGTCCCATCTTCCAATGGCAGGAATCATGTTTTCTCGCCCACTTATTGTCTCCACCAGATTGGTGTGAAGACAAATCCAATACTGCATGAAATAAGAACTTTGAATTACTTTCTTGTGTAATTTATAAGAAATAATTCATGTTTTTTAAATATAGTTCTTATTTCTTACCAAAATAAGGGCAGTGCATCCGCTTGTTGTTGCTGATTCTTCTCCATTTTTCCTTTTTTTCTTTGATTTGTTAATCCTCTTGAACAAGTAGTCCCTCACTCCTTTTGCCCAGTTGTATTTGCTGATTTGGTCCAAAGCTCCACAAATTGTTATGAAGCTCCACGATATATAAGTTCCAGATGTTGCAAATAACAGTGATTGTAGCAGATGCACACATATAATTGAAGCAGTAGCTTTTGCCCCTTCAGGAGTTTTGTCTTGGACTGATTTTTGGTATGCTTCAACAATGTCCTTTTTTTTCACTATTTTTTGCTTTGCAAAGTATGTTTTGACAAAGCTGTCCTTCATGTTCTTTGTGGATTTGTCTGTGTTTGGTAGTTCAACCCCTTGGTTGTTCAATCCAAATATTTGAACGACGTCTTCACTTGTTATTGCTTTTGGCTCATGATCTCCGAATTTGAACCGTTGTTGCTTGGAGTCATAGCATTGTATGATCTTGATCAGATCCATATCAGACTTCTTTTTTCTGTCCGTTGCAACAATTTCATCATCCATGTAGAACTTGATTAGACTCCAAAATGGTGTATCGGCCAAATGATTGATGACATCTTGGCGTTGTTGAAGCATTGGTCTGTACAATTGCATTGCATTTGCAAACCCGAAAACGTTGCATCTATATTGAACATAAGAAGTTGCTGGTCTTATATTCTCTATCTTACGTGGACTCTTTACAGCGAAAGTCTTTATTCTTAGTTTCTTTGTTCCGTCCATCTGTAAGAATAAACATAGTTTAATTATTACAACTATTTTTTACCAAAGCAAACTGAACTATTTATTAAACTGAAGTAGAAAATCACACTTTTTTTACAAAACAAACTGAACTATTTATCAAACTAAACCATTTAGCAAACTGAACTATTTATCAAAGTGAACTACAAAACCACACTTTTTTACCAAATCAAACTGAACTATTTAGCAAACTCAAGTATTTAGCAAACTGAACCATTTACCAAACTCAACCATTTACCAAACTCAACCATTTACCAAACTGAACTATTTATCAAACTAAACCATTTAGCAAACTAAACCATTTAGCAAACTGAACTATTTATCAAAGTGAACTAAAAAACCACACTTTTTTACCAAATCAAACTGAACGAGAAAACCACATTTTTTTACAAAACAAACTGAACTATTTATCAAACTGAACTATTTAGCAAACTCAACTATTTATCAAACTGAACCATTTACCAAACTGAACTATTTATCAAACTGAAGTAGAAAACCACACTCGTTCGTGAATGCATCCCAGATTTTGTAAACACTATATATTAAACTAAAACACCACCAGAATAGAATGTTGATTATATTTAAGTTATTTAAGCAAAGAAAACAACATATGAGGGCAAGAAAATACTATTTAAAGGTTATAAGAAAACGAGCAGTTATCAAAGTGAAGTAAAAATATACCATTTTGCAGAAACATTGCTATTCGAAGCATGCAAACTTACATATTACTGTAAAATCACCAAAAATATCAGAAATTTTGTGGTACATACCTCTGTTTCTTCTCTGTTGTTTTTATTTCGCAAATTTTTTGTGTGTTTTCGTCTGGATGCAAATCAGAACTGTGAATTGGAAACATAATTCACTTTTTAGAATCTCAAACATGCAAATGCACATATTCAGTAAATTAAAGTAAGAAATCATCAAGAATATCAGAAATTATAGGTTCGTACCTGTGTTTGTCCGATTTCGACTCTGCAAACGTACAGTTCGAATGTTTTCAGTTTTTCGTCCTCAAATGTAGTTTGTGGGTTGAGAAATTCCGGATTTGATGTGTAGATTATTGCTTGAAAACGCTTTGAGAACTTGACGTTTGCAGCAATGGAGGTTTCGTTTTTTTAGTACGGTGTAAGGGTTTGGTGAACATTAATGGCGTTGGGAGGGATGATGAATTTCAGTAACTTCAGTTAACGGGCCTGGGTTAGGCTCCGTTAGGGGTAATTTTGGAATATTAATTGTTATGCGGTTTGGGCATTTTAGTGAGCCCGTGTGTTTTAGTTTTGTAGGGCCTAAGATAAAAGTTTTGTGTCCTTATGATTAAAATTTAAGCCCTTTTCATTAAATAATAGTTTAGGGTGGTTTTTCATTAATTAAAAGTTAATTCAATCCCTTTTCATTAAAGCTCCCTTATTAAAATCCTTAGAAATCTAAGTGTATTTAATTAGGATTTTAAAGAAGTTTATAACATTCTAGGTGTATTCAATTAGATCTTGATTTTAAAGAATTTGAAAAAGTTGAGGAATTAGAGGGAATTAGAGAGATTTCGTAGTGTATTTCAAATATCTACAAATCGCACATCTTCCCATGAGATTTCAAGGGAATTGAATCAAAATTTTATATGAAATCTCTACAAATAAATTAAACTCCATAAAAATTCAGGGATTTATAAATCCATTAAAAATGGTGTATTCAATTGAGAATTTGAGAGATTTTAATAGATTTATAAATCTATGAATTTTTATAGAGTTTAATTGATTTGTAGAGATTCCATATAAAATTTTGATTCAATTCCCTTGAAATCTTATAGGAAGAGGTGAGATTTGTGGATGCTTAAAATACACTACAAAATCTCTCCAATTCCCTCTAATTCCTCAACTTTCTCAAATTCTTTAAAATCAATTTCTAATTGAATACATCTGTAATGTTATAACCTTCTTTAAAATCCTAATTGAATACACCCGGATTTCTAAGGATTTTAATAAATTATCTTAAAATTCTAATTAAATACGCCTTGAATTTCAGAGAATAACTTAAAATCCTGATTAAATACCCCTAGATTCATTAAAAGAATTAGTCCCTCAAAATCTCAATTGAATACTCCCCCTTAGTTTTTTCCCTAAAAAATTCAACATATTTATAAGAAAATACATCTCTAACGTAAGTGCTTTTGAACAAAAGCACTTCTTACAAAAGCAATCAAAACAAACTTGTTGGGTGCAAAATGGGCCTAGTCCGTAGCCTATAAACACACATTCCAGAACTTGTCCGGTGCGTTTAAATGGCGGTTACACTTCGCTATATGATAGGTACCCAAAAATTAATGGACGAATTAGAATTTGGGAATTAGGATTAGGGATTACAACATGCTGGGCAGAGCATACAGCTTCTTCCCCAACTCACAACAACCCAAAGCCACAACCAGCTTCGAGAAGCCTCTGAATGAAAGACAAACCCCAAATTCTCAGCTCAGTCACGACATATTCAACGATATGGTGAGCAAAATCTCGTCTTCCCCCGCCGGTTCTTTTGTTTTTTCACTCTCCATTTATATTCCCAAATTCAAAATTTAATGTGATTTTGGTACTGGGGTTCGTAAAGTTTTAATTTTTGTAGAAATTTTGAATCGTGGTTGTTTGCATTGAATTTGGGTTTGCTGAAAAACTATGGGTTTGCATTGATAGATTGGTACAACAGGATTTCTACTAAATTTGACTCGTCGTATTGGCTTCCTGCTGTATATACATGTACATACATACATCCATACATACATATATGTAGATATATATTTCTATTGGGAGGTGTAGAACAAAAGAATTGTAATGGCGACATGGAGAAAACTGGATCATGGGTTAATCTTAGGAGTAAAATGATTAAACAACTTCTTCGGGTTCGCTAATCCAATTATTTTATCTAATCTTGATAAAATCTCCACATTTTGATATGCATCCTTCCTGTTTTCTGGTCTGATTTGTTAGAAACCTGTGCACATTCAGCGGATGTTCAAATTTGGCTTTAAGATGGCAGGACTGTTCTGTCACATGATTCCATGACCTATATGCATTTGAATCGATGTATCTGTCTCGCATGCATATATTGTTTCAAACTATTGTTATCCACATTCAGACGTCAGGACTGTGTAGTTAGTACCTTCATTTGGTTGTCCAAGTGAGATTTTGCGGTCTAATATTTGGCTCCATGTGCGACTGTTAGATGATGGTGTCTTTCTTCATTGAACTATGTAAATGTTAAATGTTATTCCGAAAACTAGTGGGAGTGGTGTCTGACTGTTAGATGATGGTGTCTTTCTGCATTGAACTATGTAAATGTTATTCCAAAAACTAGTGGGAGTGCACCTTTGTTATGACATGGGGCAAATGGCCATTGGAATAATTGAAGGGGAACGAAGTCGGAAGGAGTTTTATCAGACTTAAAATGCCATTTACATTTAGTTCAGAAAGATTGTAGAATTAAAATGACAAATTACATTCTGTAGAATTAATAAAATTTTAGATGTACTTCAGGCTACACCATTGTTGGCTGGTCTTGCAGTAGCTGCTACTGCCCTTGCTGGTAGATATGGTATCCAGGCTTGGCATGCGTTTAAGACACGACCACCAAAAGCTAGAATGCGGAAATTTTATGAAGGTGGCTTCCAGCCGACAATGACAAAGAGGGAAGCAGCTCTTATTCTTGGTATTAGGTAAGCAGGGTTTTATAATGTAGAATGTAGGATCTTTTCCTAGCTTATCCATTGCTTGTTTATTTATCCATGGTCAAGGAAACTAAAAGGCATATTCTGTTCCTTGTATATAAATTATGAAATTGAATTGTCTACCGTCAAATTATAAGGAAACAACATTTTTGTGGAGAATTAAATAGTAGGTGCTTTACTGTTTCATCATTTGGTAAGTCTTCATTTCAACCGAAATAAAAACAGAGAATTGATTATTTTCTCGAGTCTAATACCTTGTAATTGACTTGTCTTAGAAGAGATATAGTTATCTGAACCAGGTCAAACTCTAAAAAGAATGAAGATAGGAAAGGTTGGAGAGTGATACTTGACGCTTTAAAGTTGAAGCCGTGGTCGTGTTGTATTCTCCTTTTTTTTTTTTAGAGCAAAATTGATTTTCGTTCGGATGGTTCGACAGGGAAAGTGCAGCTGCAGACAAGGTCAAGGAAGCACATAGAAAGGTGATGGTTGCGAACCATCCTGATGCAGGTGGCAGTCATTACCTTGCTTCCAAAATCAATGAAGCCAAAGATGTGATGCTCGGGAAGACAAAGGGCAGCGGATCAGCATTTTGACACCAATTTGACGCCTTTGAAAATGCCTCGACTTCAAGTAGTGTGCTAATCAGTAAAATGCCCCGCTCCTCCTCCTCTCTCTAAGGTATTTTTGCTGGAATGTACGATCTTGAGAAACATGGGAATTCCATTGCACCTGTCTGTGTAGGTTCAAATTTTGTTCAAATTGATTGTATTCGAGTTTGTGATATTGAATGCCATAAAAAGAGGGAAAGGGAAAGGCCTCTCAGATGCTTTTAACATACTTTTTGCAGTTGAAATGCAATTTGAAACGCAATTTGAAATTTATGGATACAAAGAGCACTCTGGTTTTGAACAATACTCCTATATTTACACATTCGCTCTCTCCCTAACATAAACGAAACAAAAATCATTGTCCTAATCTTAATCAGATATGGCTACAACCAAAGGGTCGTTTGGTAGACTTGGGTTTAGTTAAGCTGGTTAAAGTAGTGTGCTCCACCCTCTATGCCTAAGTGTAAAACCTGATCTCTGTAGTTTAGATGAATATAATGTAATTATTGTATCATTTGTTGAAGAACACATAAAGAGTATTCTACTAATAAGTATATATTATACATAAATCGGGTATTAATAAAAATCGCGTATTAAAACACATAAAAAATTTGCGTGTATGTCAAACCATGATTAATTTGTGAGAAGGAGCTGGTTTGAAAAATAAGATTAGTGCAAAAAAAATAAAGATTAGAACATGCATACAACAATCCTAATACATTACATGGCAGGTGGCAATTAGCTACTATGGTGGTCATTGTGCCTTGTGATCAAAGGAGGCAATACCAATGATTAGAGCACACAAAGCAATTGCTTAGAGCATTATATATACAAATGCTAAATACTAAGGAGACTCTCAAAGTGAAATTCTATATAGAATCTCTATTACCTCAATTTTTACGTTAATTTCTCTTTTGATATTATAAAATATTATGCAAAAACCATCACAGAGAGTTTCAATTTTAAGAGTCTCTTTAGCATTTGAGTTTCAATTTTAAGAAAGTCTCCTTAGCATTACATATGGATTGCTAAACAGCAAAAGAATCTTGGATAAGTGACAATCACTCAAAAGTTTTATATGTGAAAAGTCCAGATGGGGCCTTAGAAGTGGTTCTTTATGTACAAACAAATAATGGGGTCATACGCTACACAGTCTATTATTTGTTCATATACCTTTGTAAAGACATCACCTTTGGAATATTTGGAGACTGTTGTAAATAGTGGGTATATATGCCCACATGCATACAATATAATTTTCATATGCTTAATAGTGTAATTTGTTTGTTTTCAAGGTAGTTGCTTTATAAATAGAGCACTACGAGTGTTCAAAAGACACAACAAGAAAAGAAAGAGAAAAACAACTAATAGCAATAATATCAATCACTTCCTCTACAATATTTTGTTAGTGTAATATTTTGCAACAGCCTCGCTCATGTCCCTAGCAAATGTTATCTCTCTAAACTTTTGCCTATTTATAACACGTTATCAGCACGACTCTAACCATTTCTCATTTCCCTTCACCGAAAGAAAAAAATGTTTCCTCCAAGGATTTTACTGTTTTTCTTCTTCATCTGCCTCACTTGCTGGATATACCCTCGTGAAGAATTGTTTGCACCATGCCTGCTTCTAGTTCTCAACATAACAAATATTTATATCTTTGATTACTTGTTTGGTGTAGTTCCTGATTACTAACCCAATGTTTATTTATCTTTGTTGCGATCAAAGATGGTGCGATATCATCACCCATCTTGGACTACAAATTTAATTTTATTGCAATTTTAGGTGGTGTGGTATAATCACCCACCATGATCTGCATATTTAAAATTTTCTACTGCTTAAGTGGTGTGGAATAATCGCCAATCCTATGTTATTTCAATGATAATGGTGCGGTACAATCGCCCTCTTCATTCATCATATAAATCTCGAGCCTGAAGTTTTGAGTTCTAACAATATATTCCTCCAAAATACATATTATTGCAAGTTCTTACACGCCTCATTTTTTTTTCAGAAAAGAAAATGGCGAACTTAGCAAAACTTGATTTTGTTGCCCTGGATATTACTGGAAAGAACTACCTTACTTGGGTAATGGATGCCAAGATCCATCTAGAGGCAGAGAATCTTGGGGAAACCATCAAGGAGGATAACAGTGCATCTTCTCAAGATCGGGCGAAGGCTATGATCTTTATCCGTCGCCACCTTGATGAGGGACTGAAGAGCAAGTACCTCACGGTTGAAAATCCATTAACCCTCTGGAAGGAACTGAGAAATAGATACAATCACCAGAAAACGGTGATTCTTCCAAGAGCTCGTTATGAGTGGACTCACCTAAGGATCCAATATTTCAAGATGGTGGCTGAATATAATTCTGCAATGTTCAAAATTAGTATCCAGTTGAAGCTCTGTGAAGAAACAATAATTGAGGAAGATATGTTGGAAAAAACTTTCAGCACCTTTCATGCCTCCATCGTGCTCCTGCAGCAGCAGTATAGAGAAAAAGGCTTTACTGAGTACAAACAGTTGATATATGTACTCCTTGTAGCTGAGAAAAACAATGAGCTTCTGATGAAGAATCATCAGTCCCGACCTACCGAATTGGCACCATTCCCAGAAGTGAATGTTGTTTCCTTTGAAGGTAATACCATATCCTTTCATGGCAATAATTACAAACGATGACGTGGCCACAAGCGAGGCCGGTGGAATGGGAAATGCAAGAACCACGATGTCCAGTTTCACAACCAGGTTCCAAGGTATAAATCATGCCCGAGCTTTAAGAATGCAAATCGCCAGAAAGGCAAAGCTCATATGAACACTCCTAGAAATCCTGAAGGAGTTTGTCATAGGTGTGGTGGCAATGGGCACTAGGCGCGTACCTGTTATACCCCAAAACATCTGGTGAATCTGTATCAAGCCTCCATCAAGAAGAAGGGTGTTGAGACCATTTTCTTTGACCAGGCTAAACCAATGGATATACCTGATCCAATGTTCAATTTATCAGGACAATTGAACTTAACTCACTTGGATGTTTTAGACTTCATTATTGAACGAGGGAATGAAGTGTATGGGTCCGATTGAATCATTTATGTTTAATGTACTCTTGTTATTTGTACTTATGGTTTAATGCTCACATTTTCAATTCAATAAAAGTGGTATTCCAGTATGAATAAACTATTTTTAACTGTAATTTCCTTACTCAAAAAATAAAGATAAAAATTATGGTTATTCTCAAAACAAGAGCAATGGCGGAGATATTTGTCTTGCAGATAGCACAACCACGTGTACAATACTTCGAGATCGAAAATATTTCTCAAGCTTGATACTTGCAGAAGTAAAGGTAACAACAATATTAGGGCAATCAGATGTAATTGAAGGCTCAGGAAAAGCCCAGACCATGCTATCAAATGGAACAATATTGTCCATACAAAATGCATTGTACGCTACTCGATCTACTCGAAATTTGTTGAGTTTTAAAGACATACGTCTAAATGGATACCACATTGAAACGAAAAGTGCAGAAAATGTAGAATATCTATGCATTACCTCCAATGATACCCAGAAGCGTATATTGGAGAAGTTGCGTGGTTTATCAAGTGGATTGTATTCAGGCCTGGCAATTCCTGACACGACCCGATAACCCGACACGACACGACACGAAATTAACAGGTGTTCGGGTCGACACGATAACGAATCGGGTGTTATCGGGTAACCCGATAAGCACCTGTTAAGATAACGGATTGGTTCCGGTATACACGTGGGTAACACGATACACGATAAGCAGAATATTAATTTAATAATTTTATAACCCTAAAAAATACTAAAATAATTATATATATTAATTTAACAATTTTATACCCCTAAAAAGTTTAAAACTATAATAATTATATATATATATATATATATTAAATTAACTATAATAATTATAACCCCAAAATATTAACTAAAATAATTATAATAATTATATATACTATAATAATTATACCCCCAAAATATTAACTATAATTATAATAATTATATATATATATATATATATATATTAAGTTTTAAATTAAATTTTATACCCCTACAAACTATAATAATTATACGTACAAAATAAATAGATTTAAATCTACATAATATATATATACACACACGCACCATTGAACTTGATGGAATACATGAAACTAATTTCAACGATCCAACCGTTAAACTTGTTTGTATATGCTTCGAGATCGCATCAGCAAAAAATCGCAAAAAACAAACATTTAGATATCAAGTAACGGGATAAAATTTTTCGACGGTTATAAAACAAAAAATCACAATTTAACGATTATTTTAACTCCGATTTTGTTGATTTTTTACAGCTACACTCGTTGACCCTATATGAATACAATGAATGAATTCGATTTTCAATTTAAAATATTTACACTAGTGGATACCACAAAATCTTATGTAATACTTAATGAATGTATAAATAAACTCGAAGTGTTAGTGAATCTATCGTTTTGATGAGATACGAATTCTATGAAACTAATTTCAATGATCCAATCGTCAAACTTGTTTGTATATGCTTCGAGATCGCATACGCCAAAGATCACAAAAAATAAACATTCAGAGATCAAGTAATGAGACAAAACTTTTCGACAGTTATAAAAGAAAAAATCACGATTTAACGGTTATTTTAACTCCGATTTTGATGATTTTTTACAACTACACTCCTTGACCCTATACCAATACAATGAATGAATTCGATCGTCAATTTAAAATATTTACAAAAGTGGATACCACAAAATCTTATGTTATACTTAATGAAAGTATAAATAAACTCTAAATGTTAGTGAATCTATTATTTTGATGGGATACAAATTCTATGAAACTAATTTTACTGATCCAACCGTCAAACTTGTTTGTATATGCTTCGAGATCGCATATGCCAAAAATCACAAAAAACAAACATTCATAGATCAAGTAATGAGACAAAACTTTTTGACGGTTATAAAACAAAAAATCACGATTAACGGTTATTTTAACTCCGATTTTGATGATTTTTTACAACTACACTCCTTGACCCTATACGAATACAATGAATGAATTTGATCATCAATTTAAAATATTTACACAAGCGGATACCACAAAATCTTATGTTATACTTAATGAAAGTATAAATAAACTCTAAGTGTTAGTGAATCTATCGTTTTGATGGGATATGAATTCTATGAAACTAATTTTAATGATCCAACCATCAAACTTGTTTGTATATGCTTCGAGATTGCATACGCCAAAAATCACAAAAAAAAAAAAAACATTCAGAGATCAAGAAATGAGACAAAACTTTTCGACGGTTATAAAACAAAAAATCACGATTTAACGGTTATTTTAACTTCGATTTTGATGATTTTTTACAACTACACTCCTTGATCCTATACTAATACAATGAATGAATTTGATCGTCAATTTAAAATATTTACACAAGTAGATACCACAAAATTTTATGTTATACTTAATGAAAGTATAAATAAACTCTAAGTGTTAGTGAATCTATCGTTTTGATGGGATATGAATTCTATGAAACTAATTTTAACGATCCAACCATCAAACTTGTTTGTATATGCTTCGAGATCGTTTACGCCAAAAATCACAAAAAAAAATAAAAATTTAGAGATCAAGTAATGAGACAAAACTTTTCGACGGTTATAAAACAAAAAATCACGATTTAACGGTTGTTTTAACTCCGATTTTGATGATTTTTTACAACTACACTCCTTCACCCTATAGGAATACAATGAATGAATTCGATCGTCAATTTAAAATAGTTACAAAAGTGGATATCACAAAATCTTATGTTATACTTAATGAAAGTATAAATAAACTCTAAGTGTTAGTGAATCTATCGTTTCTATGAAACTAATTTTAACGATCCAACCGTCAAACTTGTTTGTATATATTTCGAGATCGCATATCCCAAAAATCACAAAAAACAAACATTCAGAGATCACGAAATGAGACAAAACGTTTTGACGGTTATAAAACAAAAAATCACGATTTAACGGTTATTTTAACTCCGATTTTGATGATTTTTTACAACTACACTCCTTGACCCTATACGAATACAATGAATGAATTTGATCGTCAATTTAAAATATTTACACAAGTGGATACCACAAAATCTTATGTTATACTTAATGAAAGTATAAATAAACTCTAAGTGTTAGTGAATCTATCGTTTTGATGGGATACGAATTCTATGAAACTAATTTTAACGATCTAACCGTCAAACTTGTTTGTATATGCTTTTAGATCGTATACGCCAAAAATCACAAAAAACAAACATTCACAGATCAAGAAATGAGACAAAACGTTTCGACGGTTATAAAACAAAAAATCACAATTTAACGGTTGTTTTAACTCCAATTTTGATGATTATTTACAACTACACTCCTTGACCCTATACAAATACAATGAATGAATTTGATCGTCAATTTAAAATATTTACAAAAGTGGATACCACAAAATCTTATGTTATACTTAATGAAAGTATAAATAAACTCTAAGTGTTAGTGAATCTATCGTTTCTATGAAACTAATTTTAACGATCCAACCTTCAAACTTGTTTGTATATGCTTCGAGATCGCATACACCAAAAATCACAAAAAACAAACATTCAGAGATAAAGAAATGAGACAAAACGTTTTGACGGTTATAAAACAAAAATCATGATTTAACGGTTGTTTTAACTCTGATTTTAATGATTTTTTACAACTACACTTCTTGACCCTATATGAATACAATGAATGAATTCGATCATCAATTTAAAATATTTACACAAGTGGATACCACAAAATCTTATGTTATACTTAATGAAAGTATAAATAAACTCTAAGTGTTAGTGAATCTATTGTTTTGATGGGATACGAATTCTATGAAACTAATTTTAACAATCCAACTATCAAACTTATTTTTTATTAGGCTCTTATTTTCGAGTGTAGATGTAGTACTTAAATGACAAATATGTTTTAATGTTTTTAAGTAATATTTATGTGGTAATGTGTGGTATGTGCAAATTTAAGAAAAAAATATATTTTTCTTAACTGGTCATAACGGGTCGGGTCACTTTACCTGTTGGGTAAAGTGACCCGACCTGTTAAGGACCCGTTAAGATAACAGGTGTGACACGACACGACCCGTTAAGATAACAGGTGTTACACGAAAATGACACGAACACGACAGACGCGACCCGTATGCCAGGCCTAATTGTATTATACATACATATAGACAATTGAGGCACATACTGTCATGAATCAGAAGTTCATTGATTCAAAAATTTACACGCTTTGGCATGACCATCTGAGTTATCCAGGATCCACCATGATGTGTAGGATCATTACCAACTTTAATGGACATCCTTTATTAAGCAGACACATTGATGTCTCAAATGATAACCCTTACAAGGCTTATTCTCAAGGGAAGTTGGACTAGACCATCACAACTAAAGGTTGATGCTGAATCCCCATCATTTTTGCAAAGAATTCAAGGGCATATTTGTGGGCCTATTCAACCACCTTGCGAACCATTTTGATATTTTATGGTTTTGGTTGATGCATCTACTCGATGGTCACATGTTTGCCTATTGTCTACTCGAAATGTAGCTTTTGCGAGATTTCTTGCTCAGATAATTAAATTATGAGCACAGTTCCCAGATCACCCCATTACGTCAAACCGACTTGATAACACTAGTGAATTTACGTCCCAAACCTTTAATGATTACTGCATGACACTGGGCATTGATGTTGAACACCTTGTTCCTCATATCCATACTCAAAATGGTTTAGCAGAGGCATTTATCAAGTGGCTTCAATTAATAGCTCGCACTCTGCTCATGAAAACAAAATTGCCAATATCTGCATAGGGACAGTCCGTCTTACATGCTACATCATTGGTTAGATTGAGACCCATAGCCAATCACCAATACTTATCAATACAACTTGTGTTTGGGTATCAGCCAAACATTTCACATTTAGGAGTTTTTGGTTGTGCTGTTTGTGTGCCTACTGCACCGCCACAGCTCACTAAAAATGGGACCTCAGCGCAGACTGGGAATTTATGTGAGTTTTGATTCACCATCTATCATTAGATATTTGGAACCCTTGATAGATGATTTGTTTACAGCTCGTTTTGCTGATTGTCACTTTAATGAGACAGTCTTCCCGTCATTAGGGGAAGAAAATACCGTTCCAGAAGAACGTCAAGAGTTGACATGGGTTGTTCCCACCTTATCTTATTTTGATCCGCGAAGCATTCAATTTGAAAATGAAGTGAAAAGGATCGTTCACCTTCAAAGTATTGCTAATCAAATGCCAGATGCATTTAATGATGATTCGAAAGTGACAAAGTCACATATACCAACTGCAAATGCACCTGCAAGAATTGATGTCCCTGTTGGACAAAATAAAGTGGCAGTGAATGATTCATCTGGTGCACGCCTAAAGCGTGGTAGACCCCCAGGTTCAAAAGATTCAGCCCCTCGAAAGAGAAAGATGAGAGCACAGCTGAATCCAAATGAAATCATTCAGGAAAAGAAAAAGAATGATAAATCCACAATTCATGATTATGTACTTCCAGAAAAAAAAAATGTCCTTGATGAGACATATGTCCCTGAAGAGACAAAAGTATATGAAAGCAAAGAAATATCCATAAGTTATGCAAGTACTAACGAATTGTGGGATCAAAATGAAATAATCATCGACGACACATTTGCATTTGCAGTAGCCATTGAAATTATATTAAGTGATGATATTGAGCCCTGCTCTGTTGATGAATGCAAATAAAGGCACTATTGACCTAAGTGGAAAGATGAAATCTAGGCAAAATTAAATTCCTTGGTAAGGCGAAGTGTTTTTGGACTGGTAGTCCAAACCCCGTCTGGTGTAAACCCCGTGGGTTACAAATGGGTATTCACAAGGAAACGCAATGAGAAAAACGAGGTTGCAAGATATAAAGCACGACTTGTTGCACAAGGTTTTTCACAAAGACCTGGAATTGATTATGAAGAGACATACTATCACGCCCCGGGCCCCCAAATATTAATTTTGGGAAATGATATTGGTGATAGGCTGAAATTTAAACTCTTGTTTAATTAGCTGCCAATATTCACGACTCTTTAATTAAGTTCCTTAATTCTCTTACCAAATCGTAACAATTATATTTTCAATTTACTACATTTACTTCTCTTAGATCAATTTTCCAGTCTAAGAATAATTCTCAACTAAAATGTAATTCTCGATTATTTAAGGCTGCATCTAACACTGTTAGACTGCCTACGTACCCTTGATCGGGATCAAGCCTTTCGTAGTTCACATTTCATTCCTTTATCAATTTTCCAAACATATTCTAGTAACCACCATATTCACCATAGCTTTCACCATCAAATCTCATCAAATGGTTACCAACTATGGATTCAGAATATTGAAATTTGTATGAAAAAGACAATGGCAGCCCACAGGTCACGCGTCGCTGCAAGTGGCGGTCGGCCGCCCCGAACTGTCGAAAAATATCAATTATTTCAAAAAATTATCAAATTTTATAGGCAAGTAGATCTCAGTGAGGGGAACAACTTTCATACATGTGGCCAAGTCCAATTTGGCTGGGAAACACCTCAAATTGGCCACAAGCCGCTGGAAACCCTTGATTTGAGGTGTTTTTGATTTGACTCCAAAACAACTCCGACGCCCCAACCAATGCATGGCTTTGTTCCTAGGATTGAGGGGAGTCTATTGGTGGGTGTGGTGACCGGAGTTAGCTTCAGATTTGGTGAAATACCACCCAAACATGCCGCACCCTCCTTTGAGGGTTTTTCATAAAATTGAACCCAAATTTGTCGGGTTTAGAGCTAAATTATGGGGGAGATCGAATGGAAACAACATGAGGGTCCTTTTGGCACCTTTGTCGTCGTCAAAGGTGGCCAGAAACTCAAAATGTGGTCGGGGTCAGGGTGCGGATCGAGGGAAGACTCGGTTTCCCCCTCATTCTCACTTCCCTCCTTTCTCTCTTTTCCTTCCTCTCCCTTTCATTCATTTCCCCTCCCTTCTTTACTCTCCTTTCCTTTCTTTGTCAGCCACACACATGGCATCACAAATAATGGCTTCAAAAATTTGGAGCCTTCCAATGCAAGCCAAAATTACAGAAATATCCTTAACTTTAAACGTTAATAACTCTTTCGTTATAACTCCGTTTCACGAACAGTTTGCGCCTACGCGTTCGTGAGATCGAGTTCTTTTCAAAAATATAAATTGTGACCTCAAAAGGTCTACAAATTTTAAATAATTAATTTCCAAACTTCAAACTTCGTAACTAGTTTAATTTAAAACTCAACTCAAGTAAATTAATATAATTTCTCAAAAAATAACATAAAATCTCAATAATCCAAATATGTAAATTATAATAATTTCCGAAAATAAAACTTTAAAATTTCCCAATTCTATTTCCATAACCATAAATCATTTATTTTCGATTTTCTTCACATATTCATATATTTAAATTTTCAGGGTATTACATTCACCCCTTGTTAAAATAAATCTTGTCCTCGAGATTTTCAATCACTACGTAAGGATAAGGGATTTTAAACCAATCCACAATACCGTTACTCTTAAACAAAATCAAAATCTTATTCTAGGATTTTATTCATATTCTCACATGAACCCAACTGACCATATTAATCATATAACCATAGAATATGCTTGCGTCATCAGTTCTGACACAATAACGAATCCAATTAACAACCAACATAGAAAAATTATGTTACACATATTTTACACACAGTTAGGAAATAGTTATCAGAGTGACACAATAGCTAGGTCACAATTATTTCTTTCATTCTTCCATCACCAAATATTAAACCAAACAAAGAAAAGGGATTTGATTTACTCCCACCATTCCTTTTTTAATGAATAAAATTATAACCCCCATCTACAAGTTTATTTCAACTCAAAATAAAGAAATCAACGAATAAATCATCATTGTGATTTCCATCCACCTTCACAATTTCCCAGCCACATTCACTGGCAGGATAAATATCCGACTTTCTAAACATACACCTTGACAAAAATAATATCAAACGCCAAGCCATAATTCTCGTTAGCTAAATAAATACCAGAACATCAAACCACATACCGTTGGCTAGATAAATACTAGCATAATGACCACAATTGTCATAAGTTCCAACCATAACTACCTTCGGCCAACTAAATATCAGAATTTAAGCCATGATCATTAATGGCTAAGCGAATATCAAAAATTTCAAGCCAAACCATTAGAATTGGCAAATCAACTAGCAAAAATTTCAACCATCATTACTCGCTACTATATTAAAATAAAGATCTGCAATTTTTGTTACCATGAAATGAAATCAAAATCTCATTCCTTGATTTCCCTTGTTTCTGCAATTTACTTAATTGCTCATAGCAAATTTAAAAACTTTATCTTATCTTTTATTTCTTTTTTCTCCCTGTTGTTTAATGAATGGGCATGGAAACCAAATATATGTACGTTCTTGAGCTCTTTCTAGAAGAGTGTTTGTAACATACTTAGGGCCTCTGTATTTAGATCTTGTACAAATACTCGGGGGACTTAAATGTAATTATGTAATAAAGGAAGAGACAAATATGTAATAAGTGAGGAGCCCTTATTTTATAAAAGGACTCCTCACCCTCACAATTAGAGGAGGCCAATTCCTAGGCCCTCTCACCCTCAGAAGCCTCCTCACATCCCCTTTCACATTACAGAGGTTCTCTCCTTCATCTCTCAGAGAAATACAATATCAGTGTGGATGTAGCCCAAACCTTGGGGTGAACCACGATACATCTTGTGTTATTTACATTTCATGCAGATTCACGGTCGGATTTACGTTGTTCCAAGACCTCCGGTTTTGTGCATCAACATTTGGCACCGTTTATGGGAATCGATACAAAAAGTTGTGTCGGTTCTCTTTCATTTTTTCACCTCCACCGTGAATCTGCAGAAACCCAAGAACCAAACACCTGCACAGTTACTGCAAAACCCATGTGATGCCTAGCTGCTCTGCCCGCTAGATTATTCTTCAAAGTTCCCACATCCTCCATTTGAAATCCAATTCTCGCAGTCGCAGAGGATTAGTGCAGGTTTCGACGACGAGGCTGGCCGACGAGGTAGTGGCGGAACCGTTGAATCAGATCTGCTGG
The DNA here is from genome assembly GCF_916048215.2 of Malus sylvestris. Classification (NCBI taxonomy): domain Eukaryota; kingdom Viridiplantae; phylum Streptophyta; class Magnoliopsida; order Rosales; family Rosaceae; genus Malus; species Malus sylvestris. The sequence continues at coordinate 25,718,947 of NC_062266.1, forward strand.
GCTCAACCTGACGGTGCAAGAACACAACCTGCTAACGGTGGAGGAGCATAACCTGCTCAGCGTCACCTATAAGAACGTCATCGGCTCGCTCCGCACCGCTTGGGGCATAACCTCGTTGATCGAGCAGAAGGAGGAAGGCTGCCGCAACGAGGAGCACGTAGCGTTCGTCAAGCAGTACAAATCCAAGGTGGAGACCGAACTCTCCGCCATCTGCGTCAAAATCCTAGAGCTCTTACAGTTGCACCTTGTTCCTTCGGCTACTAACGAAGAGTCCAAAGTCTTCTACTTGAATTACCTATGATCATGAACTTCAGTTGCAAACAGCACCCGAACAGCACGCAAATAAGCATTGTGAAATAGAAAGAAAAAAACTCATGTATCACGATGGCAAGTCATTCAGTGAAAAAGAAATGAGCAAGCAACAAAGCACACCTGATCTGCCACAACATCAACCAGCTCCAGTTCATGTTCTCGCCACTCTCTGGTGCCATCTGTGGGTAGAATCAAAACCATGATTGCGTAGCTTTTGGCAGAGAAATCCGGCCAGTCATTGATTTGAAATTTTGAAAGATTTAAAAGGGACACCCGTAGAGCAACAACCTCAGGTGGGACATATCTTCCCACAAACAGTCTGATTCTTGCCAGTAGGCAGGTATATGGTATACGAATTACCCGAGAACTATTAAAGACTTCGTTGACAACAGGAAGGTCCATTGACACAGATGACCCATCTTGTATATGGTAGTTCAGAGTGTGAGAAAGTTGTAGGTTCACCCCAACAGACGCCGTCGCTGATGACTACTACGCCGTCTTGGGATTGCTTCCAGATGCGACGGAATATGAGCAGCGAGGCTTATGCACACTCTGTTATGCTGCTCAACAACAATGACATTTGGATGTGAATTGAAGAAGATGGGGGGGGTAAAATGGAAAGAAAGAATAGCACTCTGATGGGTTTTTTACAGTTGGAGTACACCAGCTTGTGTTCAAACAACAGAAAAAGAAAAAGGAGGAGGCATATATAACAAAACTACTTATGTCGGTGTAGATCTTGTCGGCAAGGTTGAAAGAAATATTCCCGAGGATGACCCAAGAAACCCAGCCATGATAGTTGATAATGTCAGAGACAATGTTGGAGATATAACTGCGTTGTCTACCATTTGCCAAAAGAAAGAAAAATAAAGAGAAAGCAAAAGAGAGGCACATGGGGACATTGTAAAAGCAAGGAATAAACACCCCACCAGAAAGATGTGATTTACTTTTCTTATTTTTGAATGATGTAATTTATTTTTCGTATCTTTCGGAAATATCTGTATAAACCCCATCAGAGGGTAAAAAAAAAAAAAAAAAAAAAAAAAAAACGGTAAAGCCCAAAATAAATGGGATGGAATGTTGTATGGAGGGCAAAGGCCCATAAACCCAAAATAGCACCAACCAGATGACCAAAAGTACGTCCAGTACTACAAAAATTATTCGGCACCCTACCGTTATTATCACCAACCAGGTGACCAAAAGTACGCCAGTACTCCAAATTATTCGGCAGCCCGCCGCTATTATCGCCAACCAGGTGATCAAAAGTACGCCCAGTACTCCAAAATTATTCGGCAGCCTGCCACTATTATCACCAACCAGGTGATTAAAAGTACGCCCAGTACTTCAAATTATACATGAGCATTACTCATGTCAATCATACATAAACATTCATGAGCATTACTCATGTTAATCATACATAAACATTCATGAGCATCACTCATGTCAACATTCATGAGCATCACTCATGTCAATCAGCTTCAAAAGCTTCATTTACAGAGCTCTAGCTTCGAAAGCTTCATTTACAGAGCTTTAGCTTCAAAAGCTTCATTTACAAAAGCTCTAACTTCAAAAGCTTCATTTACAGAGCTCCAACTTCAAAAGCTTCATTTACAAAAGCTCCAGCTTTAAAGCTTCACTTGCAAAGCTTCACTTACAAAGTTTCAGTGTAGGGTATACAAATACCGCCTTCGAACAACCGCTACTTCGGCCCATACATGGATTCAATTTGAAGTCTCTAGCCAACATACTCTATTGACTGAAGACTTGGGGGACTACATTATATACCATATATTGGGCCTCAACTGGGCCTCATAAAAAAAATACTCGGGGGACTCTAGCCCATCACTTATGTATTGAGGAACGAGCCCTTATTCTATAAAAGGGACTCACTCACTTTCATTAGAGAGCACCAATTATTTATGTATTGAGGAGCGAACCCTTATTTTATAAAAGGGATTCCCTCACCTTCATTAGAGAGCAACGCCGCCAGTTGAGCAACCGTATCGCTGCGAGAATCAACTTTAGCCCATCACTTATGTATTGAGAAGCGAGCCCTTATTCTATAAAAGGGATTCCCTCACCTTCAATGCCACAAACCGATACAACCAAGGCAACATAAGCCACAAGTAGAACAGCCTCGCAACATGTGCTACTTCTAGTTGAGCATCATTTCAGATTGGGCACCGCCTCATCGAGTATCAGTTTTAGACGACATCTAGTTACTTCGGCCCACACATGGACTGAATTTCAAGTCTCCAGCCAAAAGACTATCTTGACGGAAGACTTGGGGGACTACTGCTTGTACTATACTTAGGGCCTCCATATTTATATCTCGTACAAATACTCGGGGGACTTAAATGTAATTATGTAATAAAGGAAGGGGCAAATATGTAATAAGTGAGGAGCCCTTATTCTATAAAAGGACTCATCACCCTCACAAATAGAGGAGGTCAATTCCTAGGCCCTCTCACTCTCAGAAGCCTCCTCACATCCTCTCTCACACTACAAAGGTTCTCTCCCTCACGTCTCAGAGAAATACAATATCAGTGTGGACGTAGCCCAAACCTTGGGGTGAACCATGATACATCTTGTGTTATTTACATTTCATGCAGATTCATGGTCGGATTTACGTTGTTCCAAGACCTCCGATTTTGTGCATCAACAAACAGCTTCCCACACGTGAGCATGAACTAGACAGAGAGCTCCAAAAGCTATTCAAGGACAACCAAATGCCCTAATTATAAAGCAACCAATACTTGAAATTAACATGTATCAACCAATCAAGGCACGGGTTGGACTTAAGAATATGTTCATCTATTACATTTGAACTTAGAGCATCTGGGATTACACACACATGGTATGTGTTTTGTTATTAACCATTTGTGCAAATAATACAAAATAATTCTCTAACAAAATCCAAACAATACACATGTAGGCATAATCATATTGATTAGAGCCAATGTTCTTCTTTCCACATTCAAGTTTACACCTTCATTTCCGTAATGTATATTTGATTAAAGTGTCAAATATCCTTCATGTTGAGAAGAAAATACAAAGAAGTAAAAGAGCATAAGGCTTGTGGAATTCCATGCACCCCAAATTGGTTATGACATCACATAATGCACTTTAACATGTCAAGAGACAACAAATTGTGCAGAAAATGGAGCACCAACGAATCTTTTTAATCTAATAGTGGTCCAATTATTTTCTCTCACATTGACTAAATCAAATGTCAAATTTCAAGCCATAACTATTGTGGCTAACAAAGTATTAGAATTTCCCACCATAATTCGTTAATGGCAAACCAAACTAATCCAATTTGTAGTTATAAACTTTTCCTGTCAATTTTTTTCATCAAACGGAAAAAAAATCAACTAGAAAATCATCTATATTAAACAAAATCAAAATTTTATTCCATAGCCAAAATGGCCCTCATGTCGTTGCCATTCGATCTCCCTCATAATTTAGCTCTAAACCCGACAAATTTGGGTTCGATTTTATGGAAAACCCTCAAAGGAGGGTGCGGCGTGTTTCGGTGGTATTTCACCAAATCTGAAGCTAACTCCGGTCACCACACCCACCGATAGACTCCCCTCAATCTCAGGAACAAAGCCCATGCATTGGTTGGGGGCGTTGGAGTTGTTTTGGAGTCGAATCAAGAACACTCAAAATCAAGGGTTTCCGGTGGCTCGTGGCCAATTTGAGGTGTTTCCTTGCCAAATTAGACTTGGCCACATGTATGAAAATTGTTCCCCTCACTGAGATCTACTTGCCTGTAAAATTTGATAGTTTTTGGAAATAATTGATATTTTCCGACAATTCAGGGCGACCGACCGCCACCTGCGGCGGTGCGTGACTTGTGGGCTGCCATTGTCTTTTTCATACAAATTTCAATATTATGAATCCATAGTTGGTAACCATTTGATGAGATTTGATGGTGAAAGCTAATGGTGAATATGGTGGTTACTATAATATGTTAGGAAATTGATAAAGGAATGAAATGTGAACTATGAAAGGCTTGATCCTAATCAAGGGTACGTAGGCAGTCTAACAGTATTAAATGCAGCCTTAAATAATCGAGAATTACATTTCAGTTGAGAATTATTCTTAGACTGGAAAATTGATCTAAGAGAAGTAAAGGTAGTAAATTGAAAATATAATTGTTACGTTTTGGTAAGAGAATTAAGGTTAAAGAACGTGTGGAATTAAGGAACTTAATTAAAGAGTCGTGAATATTGGCAGCTAATTAAACAAGAGTTTAAATTTCGGCCTATCACCGGTATCATTTCCCGAAATTAATATTTGTGGGCCCGGGGCTTGACACATACTCTCTTGTAATGGACGCAATTACGTTCCGTTACTTAATAAGTTTGGTAGTTTCAGAAAAATTTGACATGCGACTTATGGATGTTATCACCGCGTATCTATATGGAGAATTAGATATTGACATATATATGAAAGTCTCATAAGGACTTAAGTTACCTGAAACAACTAACAAACCACGAGGTATGTTTTCAATTAAATTAAGGCGATCATTATATGGGCTGAAACTATCTGGATGAATATGGTATAATCGTCTCAGTGAGTATTTGATCAAAGAAGGATATACCAACAATGTCATATGCCCTTGTGTGTTCATTAAGAAATCAAATATTGGATTTGCTACAGTGATAGTAAATGTCGATGATATAAACCTAGTTGGAACCCTTGAAGAGATCAATAAAACTGCTGAATATCTGAAAAGCAAATTTGAAATGATAGACCTTGGGAAAACAAAATATTGTCTTAGCTTGCAAATCGAGCATTGTGCTAATGGAATTTTGGTCCATCAATCAGTTTACATTGAAAAAATACTGAAGCGATTTGGCATGGACAAAGCTTATCCACTTAGCACGCCAATGGTCGTTCGTACTTTGGACATTAAGAAAGATCCATTCCGTCCAAAAGAAGATAATGAAATGGTCTTTGGTCCAAAAGTACCATATCTGAGTGCAATAGGTGCTTTATTGTATTTAGCACAATGTATTATACCAGATATAACTTTTTCAGTTAACTTGTTAGCAAGGTGTAGCTCTGCTCCAACAATTCATCATTGGAAGGGAGTCAAAGATGTATTGCCATACCTTCGTGGAACAATAGACATGGGTATTTTCTATTTAGGGAAATCCATAAACGACTAGATTCTTGTTGGATATACAGATGTTGGTTTCCTTTCTAATTCGCACAAAGCTCACTCACAAACTGGATATGTGTTCACTAATAGAGATATTGTAATTTCATGGCGCTCAACAAAGCAAACATTAGTTGCTACGTCTTCCAATCACTCGAAAATAATTTCTTTACATGAAGCAAGTTTGAATGTACTTGGTTAAGAATTAGGGGGAGATACAATTCAGGAGGAGCATCCATGATACATGCATGTTGTACTCTTTTTCCTTCGATTATGATTTTTCCCACTGAGTTTTTCCTATCAAGGTTTTAACGAGGTAGCATAAGCATGCTTAACACCATATCAACAATTTGGGTAAAGTTGGACTCTTTTTCCTTAGCAATGGTTTTTTTCCCACTGGGTTTTTCTAAGTAAGGTTTTAAGGAGGCAACTAATGTTGATATGTGGGCATCCAAGGGGAGTGCTGTAAATAGTAGGTATGTATGCCCACATGCATTCAGTAAAATTTTCATATGCTTAATAGTGTAATTTGTTTGTTTTCAAGGTAGTTGCTCTATAAATAGAGCATTATGAGTGTTCAAAAGACACAGCAAGAAAAGAAAGAGAAAAACAACTAATAGCAATAATATCCATCACTTCTTCTACAATATTTTGTTAGTGTAATAATTTGCAACAACCTCGCTCCTGTCCCTAGTAAATGTTAACTCTCTAAACTTTTGCCTATTTATAACAGAGACTACATTTTGATAGATTATACCGTACATCTCTCTTAATAATAGTGGTACAATGTAGATTATACTGTACACCTCTATTTGAAAGGTGGTACAATGTAGTTTATCAAAATACGGTAAATATTCTTACTAGATAGCATGAAATGTATAAAAATAATTATTGAGTCAGACCAACCAAGTTGTCTAAACTACTTATTATTATAATTTTTTTTATCAATTAAAAGAGGATGAAAAAATTATTTAATCTTCTATCATTAAAAAAATTATGGACAATAATGTAACTTTACAAAACCAAATTTTGTTTTTTTATAGAAGCCTCACGTACATGTGGTTTTAGCATATATCCAATATTAAAAAATAAAAAATAAAAAACGAAAACCTTTCTTCCTACTCCCACCTTCTCTCTGTAGCTCTCCCATTTTCACTTAAAAAACAAATAAAAAAATATTCGCACACATAAAGTATGTAGGCATATACTAGTTTAATTATATGTTTTCACTCAATAACGTGAATTAATAATAATACGTATATATCTTACTTTTATGTATAAGTGACTATCAAATGAGCGGACAAAAATTACGTTATTATTGATTTGTATAGTTGATAAATAGCGAGAAATTAAGTGTCATTTTTTTTTAATTTATTTATATTTTCAAATTTGTTAAAAAATTTGTCAAGCTTTTTTTTTTTTTTTTGGTCGAAACAAAAAATTTGTCAAGCTATCAATCGACCTTCATCTCCCCCATAAACTACCACAAACTACGAGATTCAAATCCAAAATTTTAACCACTTTTTTTGGTTGTTTATTAAAATTTAGACATATAAATGGATAAAAAATTCGGTGGGTTTTTGAGGATTAAAAAAATTGTGAATTACCTTTCTCAAAAAAGAGAAAAAGAAAAAAGATACCCGAACCAATAAGTGGCAAAACCAGAAGAACCCACGAGCTCAATGCAGTCCTGACGTCACCTTTTATCCACTCAGCATTCGTTATCCGATAAATAAGATGACTACAAAAAAACAAATAAATAATTAAATAAACAAAAAAACAAATTAAAAATAAAGAATAAAAAATTGCAAAAATAGATAGGCCTGGTCTTTAGCTCCCTCTTGTTCTTCACTTCTGGTTTGTGTTTGTTCATCTTCTTCTTCCTCCTCCTCTATCCGCATCCAATTCCTCTCGCTCCCAAATGAAACACAGATTCTGTCCAAGCCCATCAAAATCTGCAGTCTTTATATGAATCTGGGCACCCCTTTTTCTGTTTTGGGCACCTGCTTACCGTTTCATATGGCTTTCAATCCGTTTCTGCCATGCAAAAGTTGGCTCTCTGCACTCTGAAGGGTCAACGAGAAGCGAAAAGTGGAGGCATTTGAAGCTGATTGGAGAAAAATGGAGCAACCCATAATGCGCGCGTAGGGTTCCGGCGATTCGGATTCAACTGCCGGTGCACCGCTTCGTATTCGGATCTCACCCGGTTGGTCCACAGTTCTGTATGGTGTAGTTCTTTTACTCTATGCTGTTTTATTGAAGAATTTAATCGGTGTTTGCTAAATTTGGAAGAAAATTTGTGTTTTTTTTTTGTATGCTTGTGTATGTAACGGTGGTTTGGTGGTTATATATATCGGACTGAGAATTTTGAAGTGGTGTTAGTAATGGTGTCTGCGAATGACCCGATCGAATCGTTTTTCAATTCGATTCAGCTGGTTAAGGAAGCGTTTTCGCCGCTCGAATTGGGCGTTCGAAAAGCGGCCAAGGACTTTGAGTGTTGCTGGGCAGGCCATAAGAATAAAGTAAATGCTGCTGAATTTGTTACCCAATTCAGTGGTGGTGATAACAATGGTAAAGTTAAGATCTTTGGGGGAACGAAGAAAGCTGGTGACTGTGTGATGGTTGGCGAGGAGAGAAAGAAAGGAATGTTGGTTAAGGTTCCGATAAAGGCGTTATTTGGGAAGTTTTCGCCAAATTCGGGGAATGGAAATCGACCTGAGTTGTCGAATAGTGAATTGAGAGAGAAGGATTGTGATAAGGAGGATGGGTCTTGTGTGAATTGCATGCAGTTTGCTGTCACTTGGTCTGTGTTAGTTAATAGCTTTGTTCAGGCATTTCCTGGTCCATTCAAATTGGGTAAGAAGCGGGTCCAGAAAATGAGCGATGACGACAAAGCGTGTTCTTGTAAAAAGCCAAAGGTTTTAGGTAACTTGAAACGGAGGGAGTCTAAGGGACAGAATGTTAAAATGATTCAGAATGAAGCCGTGTCACATGAAGAAGGAAAACATGTATCACTAGAATGCCTTATTGGTTTTGTTTTTGATCAACTTACTCAGAATCTTCAGAGGTTTGATCAGGGTGTTCAAGAGAGTGATTGTAAACCTTGTGATACTTCCAGTGAGCCGCCTTCTTCCTCTCAGAATGATCATTTCAGGTTGATCGCGGGTTTGTTTGAAGGTCGAAAAGCAGATGTAAATGGGTTTTTGGGAAACTTGACGTTTGCTAGAGTGGGAGGAGTGCCATCAGGCGTTGTTGGAGTATCATCCTCAGTTGATGAAGAGGGTGATGAGGATGTTACTGCAAATAACCCCGCAGAATCAGCTGGCAATTCACCACAGAAGCTTGCTAGCGATATACTTAATATTCCTCTATCAAATGTAGAGCGTTTGAGATCAACGCTATCCACCGTTTCATTCACCGAACTAATTGAACTTGTACCTCAGCTGGGGAGAACTTCTAAAGACTATCCTGACAAGAAGAAGCTAATCTCTGTCCAAGATTTCTTTAGATACACAGAGTCTGAAGGTATGTTGTCTCTGCTAACTTTGGCACTTGCTACTAATTGTGGAAATGCATGTTGTTTTGCCTAGAAATTGATACTTGTTTTCGTAAAAGAAAAAAAATTTCAAAAGGGAAATTTATTCATGCTGATTTTTACTCTTTCTATGAATTGAATTTGTAATATAAAAGCTATACGATGACGTTAACTTTTTCATTTCCATTTCTGTCCTTATTGTTGAAGGAGCCTTTATTTTGTCCACTGCATTTATGTACCTGATGCTTTTGTGATGACTGGATCAGCTTAGCTTACAATTGGATAGGATCATCAGTAAACAAAGAAAGATATTGCCCTGTTGTTTATTGTTGAATTCTCGTAATATATACTCATATTGACTTAAATACTACATACACAAATACATGCATAAATAATATCTTAGTGAGGCCGTTTCTTACTGAATCCTGTTTAAGAATTTATTTATTTTCCACTCATAGTATGTACGCATACACGTGTTTCTATATTGGTGTGTGAAAAATTTAGCTATAAGAATACTTTAACCATGGTTTCTTTAGTGAAACACGTGTTTTAAAGTTACAAGTTGATTGATTCAATATGTTCCTGGATTGCAAATACCATCCTTAATCAGCGTGCCTGTTCTGCGATTGTTTATCAGTGATGTTCCCTTTCTCTTAGCTTTAAACACACGCACACAAAAAAAAAAAAAAAAAAAAACTCTTTACTGGCTTACCATGTAATAATTAGTGGAGGATACTAGTAAGTTTAAGATAATTTGTTTAAGGATTATCTTGTCAATGCATGCTAGTCATAAAAGAAAAAAAGGTAGTAAGAGACCAACCTAATACAAATCTAAGAGAAATCATCTATTTTCAACTTTCTCGAATTCATATGAGCTTTGCATTGGACGAAATAAATTAGCACATTACATGAACTCCATAAATGAAGGCCCTCATAACTATCCTGAAAGTACGTAGAGCATTGATGGACCAAGATATAGCAGTATGATAATTAAGGATGTGTCAATATTTGTCTGAATTTCTGAGAATGCCAACAAAATGCTTACACTTTTCAAGTGATACAAAGCATTGTTTTGGCATCCATAAACTTTCCATTGATACCTTTGAGTGGGAGAGCTAAAGTAATTGTCATCCATCTTTACCTAATTGCTATATTTGATAGAGTGATGAAGCTCTTAAATAGTTTGTTTGTTTGGCCTCATCAAATTCGTCCTTTTTCTTGTAAGTTATTTCATTAACACCTTTTACATCATGAACGTGTCTAGGAAGGAGATTCTTTGAAGAACTGGATAGAGATAGTGATGGGCAAGTCACCCTCGAAGATCTCGAAATTGCAATAAGAAAGAGAAAATTGCCACGGAGATATGCTCATGAGTTTATGCGCCGTACTAGACGTCACATATTTTCAAAATCATTTGGTTGGAAACAGTTTTTATCCTTGATGGAACAGAAGGAACCAACCATTCTACGAGCATATACTTCTTTATGCCTGAGCAAGTCTGGAACACTGCAGAAAAGCGAGGTATTGGCCTCACTTAAAAATGCAGGACTTCCAGCTAATGAAGACAATGCTGTTGCTATGATGCGGTTTCTCAATGGTGATACAGAAGGTTCTATATCTTATGGACATTTCAGGAATTTTATGCTCTTACTCCCTTCTGATCGACTTCAAGATGATCCTCGGTAAGATGGATTTTTCATTCAGTTAGTTTCCCTTTTAAGTTATGCTGATGTCAGACTGGTTTTTCTGTTGAAACCTTCCATGGTTGGTTCCTGGATATAGTGTTGTTATAGCATGGGGTTGGATTCAAGTATTGATCATTTGTTTTCTTTCATTCTGGGTCTGAAACGCTAACTGTTCCATTCTTGGTAATTGATACATTTATGCGGAGAATGAATTTTCAATGAATTAGTAAAGCAGAATAAATTGAAATTCAGAAATAATATCCATGTATATTTAAGAAATTCCCAGTTGGCTAGTGTTCACAAGTTAGTAGGATAATCCTAGCTGACAGTAATTTCTTTCAAAATACATACAGGAGTATCTGGTTTGAAGCTGCAACAGTTGTTGCTGTTGCACCACCAATGGAAATACCTGCTGGAAGCGTACTAAGATCTGCATTAGCAGGGGGGCTTGCTTGTGCTCTATCTACTTCTTTAATGCACCCAGTTGATACTATTAAGGCAAATTTTTTGTCCTAGGAACTTGAACTCATGTACTCGGAGTTAAAAATTTCTGTAATCAGTGATGCTTCTCTTTGGTCTTCTATCCTAAAATGCATCATTTCCTTACGTTTGGCAGACTCGAGTACAAGCATCAACATTAACGTTCCCTGAAATTATTTCCAAGCTTCCACAGCTTGGAGTGCGGGGATTATACAGGGGCTCAATTCCTGCAATTCTTGGACAGTTTTCAAGGTTTTTTTCTGCCCCCTTCCCAACCATAATATTATAAAGATGAATTAGCTATTTTAGCTAAATTTTGTGTAATTCTCCACCTTCTGTCTGATTTGTTATCGTCACATTACAGTCATGGCTTGCGAACTGGGATTTTTGAGGCAAGTAAACTTGTGTTGATAAATGTTTCTCCAACACTCCCGGATATACAGGTACTGATTGGTATTTTACTATATGTTTTGTTTTTTTTTTCCTCTCTTGTTGGGGACTAGCATCATACTTCCATTATGCCTCTAAAAATCAAAATACATTGATATCTATTTAAGCGAATGCAGGCTCATTTTGTCTGTTCATTCTTTCCATTCGTTCTAAATATATTAAATTATAGTTTATTTCTACCTCTCCACAATTCTCAAGAAGACTTCATCTACTTAAAATTACTGCTTTTCCATCTTAAGTAAGTACTAAGAACAGCTTCTTAAAGAAGTAATTAACTATCCTACTTTGTAGTCTGAAAAAAAAGTTAAGTGTCATGTCTTTTACTTTTTTTCTTCTTCGTATGATTACAACTATATCAGATAGTATGGTGTTTGCTACCCGAAGTAAAAAAGTAATAAGTATGGCTCTGTTAGAGCAACTTCAACCGGTAGTTTCTCTATCCTTATGCAAACATTAGTACCCTTTGAAAATGGTTCTCTTGCTGTTGCTGGCTTGCTCCCCCCTCCCTCCCCTTCATTCTCTCTTTCGAGCATGTGCTATGCCCAATCAAAACAACTGAATTTAAAGTCTGTTGTAGTTCTAAGAAGGGAAATATGAATTTGACGTGGGTGGCAACGGGTCTGTCTGATGCATCTGCCACTCTTTTTTATTAATTCTGTTTTGAAACGGTATAAAATTTATGTTTTGGCATCTTAATAGGTTCAATCTATAGCATCATTCTGTAGCACATTTTTGGGAACAGCAGTGCGAATTCCTTGTGAGGTGTTAAAGCAGCGGTGTCAGGCTGGCCTTTTTGACAATGTTGGGGAGGCTCTTGTGGGCACTTGGAACCAAGATGGTCTTAAGGGTTTCTTTCGTGGGACTGGTGCCACTCTTTGCCGTGAAGTTCCGTTTTATGTCGCTGGCATGGGGCTGTATGCTGAATCCAAAAAGGTAAAGTATTTTCATATGCAACCTTCCTTTCTAGGCACAAAATTTATCTTCCTCTCTTATTTACCTTTTGAATGTGCAACTCTAAGATCAGGGTTCTTTAACCTAAACATGAAGCCTGCTGCTCAAATTGCCTAAGTTGCATCCCTAAGATACGAACTAAAAAAGTTACAATTTTCATTTTGGGAGAAGGCAAGGTTTGGCTACAATACGTTCATCTTTATTATAGAACTACCTAGCAAAACCGGAAAAAGGAAGATTTTGAAATTTAATATGACTCGACACAACTCATGCCCAAATACAAGTTACCACGGCATTTTGTGGCGATGATGATAGCTAACAGCTGTGCGTTAATGCCATGCGTTCTGGGATTTGGCTTTCGTCTTCTAAAGTGTTGTTCCACTGCTAAATCCTGTTCTTCATATCAACAATTAATTATTTATTTATAATGCGCTTATCTTGTTTTGAGTGTAATTAATATGTAAGATATATAACAGTAATTAGTGTGATAATAGCTTGATATGTTTTCATTAGTTTGACTGTTTTTCTGTTTTAGGCTGCCCAGCAATTTTTAGGGCGGGATCTAGAACCTTGGGAAACAATTGCAGTTGGGGCATTATCTGGCGGGTTAGCAGCTGTTGTCACCACACCCTTTGATGTGATGAAAACAAGAATGATGACCGCTCCACTGGGTCGACCTGTATCAATGTCAGCAGTGGCCTTCTCTATACTACGGCACGAGGGACCGCTTGGCTTATTCAAAGGAGCGCTACCCAGGTTTTTTTGGATTGCTCCGTTGGGTGCCATGAACTTTGCAGGCTACGAGCTTGCTAGGAAGGCCATGGACAAAAATGAGGAGCTAAACAGCGAGCAGCTCCAACAAAAGAAGGTGGCCGGTAGCGGATAAGTTCCTTTTTCTTTGAAGTAATGAGATTACTATCAACCGCACCATCTCCCAGTTGTTTTGAAATTAAAGCAACTATATGCTGCCGGAAATTTTCGACATTTTTTTCCCAATTTTACCGGCAGCATTTGCTTGAAATTTCCATCCGACGTTTTTGCTTTGTGGGTCAGAAATTGTACTTGCCCAATTCCATAGGTTTTGTTTTGAACTTTTTTGGTCTGCCGGCGATGACAGTGGAAATACCGTCGACGTTATTTTGTACTTGATGAATTATACACAGTTTTGTACGCTCTGTGCAGTTTGTACCGTCATTCTCTCTCCGTTTTACATTTAACCAGAATGTCTAAATGTACATGCCATTTTCCATAAATGATGGTTTTCTTTCGTCGCCCTGTTTCCTTTCGTACGGACTAGTATATACTCATGACGAGTGTGTTCGAAAATTCAAGATTACATCAATGTGTGATGTACATTGCAGATTGAATGTTTGCTAAAGAATCCACAGTAAAATAGTGGGTGGAGTATACAATACAATGTGTTGGTGCACAAAATCAGGTCGATCTTGGACCAACGTAAATCCGACCGTAAATTACACATACGCACAAGAACACGAAGATATATTATGGTTCACCCCAAGTAGGGGTCATGTCCATATTGGTGTCGATCCGGTTTCACCGTGTAAATTGAGGGTTATAATGCATATGGAGGCTATAGAAGCTAGGATTTGCTTTCCTTGCCCTCCGTCTAAAGTGAGGGTGAACTGTGAAGGAACCTTTTATAGTATCAGGATTTCTTGTCTCTTTCATGAATAATGTGCTAAGTAGCGAGGTCCAAATAATGAGGCTCAATATATGGTACAACACAATGTAAACTATGTATTTGTACGCCTGGACGCGAACTCCTGGGATAAGGTGAATGTATACTATACATTGATGTGTAGTCTATGCAACAATGCAGAGAATTAAGAACGTCAAATGTAAAGAGTAAGGATCAACTAGCTCTTAATTTAATACTTTTTTGTCAAAGTTAGAAGTTGAAGGGGTACCTTCGGGAACATGGACACAGTAGTGAACACTTGTTGTAAGCTCATTAGAGCATCTCCAATGAAAATGTCAAAAGATCAATGTTAAATATTAATTTGATAGCTGACGTCACAATGTCTGATTTTATTTTTTTCCAATCGATATGTTTTTTAGGAAAACTAATAAAAAGTAAAAAAAAAAAACTTTAGTTTTAATGAAAAAAGATAAATAAAGATGTAGTGAATAATACCAGGAAAATGTAAAAATATAGTTTTTCATTAAAAGTAAATAGTACTGAAAGTGTTTCGTTAAAACTCCTATGTTTTTTTGATATAATTGATATTTGTAGGACCAAATTTAAAAAGAAATCAATTAAAATATATTTTCAAGATCTATAATTAATGCATTAATGAGATCCACACAATAAAGTAATTAAAAATTATTTGACATCACATTTTCTCATATGAAAACTCTTGTCTATTCACATAAGATTGACATGTCGGTTGAAGCTTGCTACTACATTCAAATTTAATTACATGACATTTCACTTAGATTTGACATCTCATTTAAAGATGGTTTAAGGATTTGACATCCCATTTGAAGATTTTAAAAGGTGTCGGGATAACTCCCAGTTTAGTTACCAACGTTGAGTTTGGATCCCTCAGCAGACAGCCGGTGACCCAAATTAGAATCTCCTCTTTTTAATGCAAGAAAAGCGATCAAGTATTGCTCGGCCACAAACAACCAAATGAAAAGCAATACGGTTGAACCTACAATGCTGTCTCGTCTTCATGAGATTACAGGCATGGAAAGCGCTGGAAGGTTTCAGGCATAAAATTGAACCAGAATCAGGCCCTACAACAAGAGCCTCCCCTTCACAAATCCAATGGAATACAAAGTAATCGATACGAAAACTACATTCGACTCATTTGTAAATGGAGAAACATTGAATATATAAACAAAGCTCTGGATGTAACAGAAAGCATTCCACAAATCCGGATACTGCCATTATGCAAATGTAACGAGATGTATTCGCCTGCTGGAAAACAAGCCCTCTGGACAGGGTTCTACTGAAGCTCAAATTCTTCAAACCGAAAGTAACCAGATTACAAAGAAAATCAATTTGGTTATCCTTATTATTAAACAGAAGGGGGAAACATGACACAACCGTTCCAGAAATATTGCCAAATAGTGAAACCTGATGTCATCAATAGCCCCAGTAGTCATTTCTGATTTCATCGTCGAATTTCTTCTTCAGCTCTGGATGCTTCTCAAAGTACTCATCTGCGGTCATGGTGCTTATCTTTTTCTGTTCACATAAAAACAATTGCTGTGAGAAACTGAATATTCTACAAGTATGAAGTCAGCATAGGGACTATTTCTTTCCATTACCTTCAACTCTTGCACTTCAACTATCTCTTTCTCCAAACGCTCCGACTCCTTCAAAGATTTCTCCTCGGCTTCCTTTAGTTCCACCAACTGTACTCCACAGAAACATAACACCTCAGAAAGTTAAGACTGAAGGACAGATGAAGATAGAGATAAACAGAGAGACAAGAAAGAGATAACTAACCAATTGATCAAACTTAGGCTTGTACTGAGGTGTGACTGTGTCTACATACTTTGGGATTTCAACGCCTGCAACAATTTTGTTGTTTTACTTTTAGATAAAGAAATATGCATACGAAAATGACAATATAAATAAGCAAACTAAACAAGGCTATTGCTAATACTCGGCTATTGCTAATACTCCGGCATCTCTCTCTCTCTCTCTCTCTCTCTCTCTCTCTCTCTCTCTCTCTCTCTCTCTGGTATACACTATACACCCCTCATTCTTATCAACTCAGCTAACTACAGAAGTTTAATAAACACCAACTCATCAAGAAAGAGTGTCTGATTTTATATCGTTAACCAAGCACAGAAAGTATCGTGGTTGCTAAATATATGTGAATAGAACCACAAATTCAAATTTAAACAATAGCACTACAACGTCTTATTTATTGGGCACAAGGTATTTCTCAAAAGACTGCAAGAGAACAAATCGTTATCAAATACCACGTGCCAAGTTTTCAGCCCAAAGCAACGTGCAATTGCATGAAACAAAACAAAAACTACCACACCACTAGGGCCTCAGTATCAGTAACTAAGTTTGACAACAACTAATGTAACACAAGATAAATTAACACAGGCATTACACTTCGTTGAATGCATCCATTGGTCAAGTCAGAAAACATACTGTCATAAGCCTCTTTGTACATATCCACCAAGCGAGACCCAATTCCTTTCCTGTAGTACTCCCAGTCTATGGGTTCAGGCTCCTGCACAAAATGAGAAGTGGGAATCAGATAATATATTGAAAATCATTACAGTAATGTCAAAAAGGTGAAATAAATGCAACTATAGGCGCAATAGAAATCTTCACAAAAACACAATTGTGTAAAAGCCCATACATAATTTACCATTTCGACACGATTTCCCATATAATTAGTTGCTATATACAAAATTTCCAATCCCAATTATCCGAGGCCATCGATTCAAATCAAATTTGACAGCTTAAAAGGCTTACACCAAAAATTCAAATCAGTATTCGGCATAAAAGTAATGAAATCTGACAAATTCGAACCAGCCCATTTTACAAATCAATCAAATAATACCTAACAAACAAACAAAATCCCTAATTTAACAAAACACAATCAAATCAGAGTACACCCCAGATGAACAAACTAAGAAATGAAGCAAAAAACAGCTAGAAATCACAGAGATCTTTGAAAAAACGATGAGAGAGATTGAGAGATGGGTTCTTATGGACCTGGCTGAACTTCGTCTGGAGGGTAGTGTTGACCTCGTCGAAGGCGCGACGAAGAGAGGCGAACTCTTTGCGAGCCTCGTCGGAGACGAGTAGCTTGGCCATGCCCTCCCAGTCGATGTTCCTCGAGGCCTTGAAAGCCACATCGGCCACTTTCTTCCCGGCGCCGCTCATTTTCTCTCTCGCTTTCTCGCTGGCCAAACAAATGTGGAATCAGATGATCGGATGCCCCTTTTGCTGCTGTTGCTGTTGCTGCTGCTTCGGCCGAAGGGAAATGCGTTACACTCTCTATAGTTCTGGTGGCTTTTGGGTTTGGAGTTATAGGTCATGGGCTTTGCTTCTTGTTATTTGGGCCTAGCGGCTTAGTTATGGCTGTGGTTGGACGGCGATTAATTGGGCTTCTAAAGCCCAAATATTTTTACCAAAATGTTTGACCCAAAAAAGTAGATGGGACCTACTATCCCCCATAAACATGATCGTCTATATTCTTATATGAAGAGAATATTTTTGCTCATCACCATAACTATAGTATATACTCACTACACACTTAACAATTTGTCACGTGTCAAATTGGTTAGAGCATATATGCTTTTTGATATAAGATGAACAATCACTTGCAAAACGATATGTTTTGATATTGTGATTGTAGACAAATTGGTTAGAGCTTTGTCTTTCTACAGTCTAAAGGTAGAATACATGAAAAACAAAGAACATAAGTTGAGTTTTTACATGGAAGTCAGTCATTTTTATCTTCAAATCGTAGTTAGATACGTATACAGAAATACAAAAGCAACTTATTAATCATAGAAGTCGGTATTAATATGATTTAGTGTTATTACTCTATAGTTGTAAGCTCTTAGCTTCGAATCTCTCTTGTATAATTAGTTTGATACCGAATTATTATAAACTTACTGTGTTGCTTAGCCCAAATTCTTTTACCACCACCAAGTATTTTCCTATCAGAATTGGTGAGTCTAAGTCATGATATTGGTTTTGGTCTTGATCTTTGGTTCACCTGATGCACGAGGCAAGTAAACTAGTCAAGACTCAAAATTCAGTCCAATAAAACGGTGGCAGTCATCTGGTGACTATTTGACCAATGCATCCCAGCTCACCAAGTCATTAGTTCCTTCGACATCAAGCATGTGTGCAGTTTGTTCTAATAAGTAAACACCTGTAATAATAGTGTCTCAATCTTTCAGTCTCATCAGCCACAGCAGAGGGACGTGGGGAAGAAGGTAGGTGGAAGTTACTATGATTTCACAACAGAGGGACGTGGGGTAAAGCGTTTGTAAATGGGTTTTCTAGTCTGAACTCAAGGCTCGTAAACTTATAAACGATAAAAGAAGAAAAATTTATTACATAACTAAAGGTACTCTAACATAAGAACAAATCAAATTGTTAACTTAAATTTTTTTCATGACGGCATTGTTTAAGGATAGAGACGGTTGTACTCGATCGACCAAGGCCTTTAGTTTCTTAATTTGTTTGGCCTTTGGCCGCCATGTAACACTAGAAAAAATAAAAATAAAAAAAAATCTTACAAAAGAAATGCATGATAAAAAATTCAGAGTAATTAAGAAGCGGAAACTTTTGGAGACAAAATGTTAATTACGCGAGTCTAGCTCATTAGACTTAGTTAACTTATTTTAAATTAGGGTTTCTTGTAATCATATAACTTAGATTGTATAGCCTACCATGTAATTAACGTAAACTTATATATATGCTTCTTCATGAAGAAAGAGAAACACAATTCAATAATTCTCACAAACTTTAGCACGCAATTTCGTAAGTGATCGTTCATCCTATTCCTATGTTGAAGTCAACCCCAAAGAATTTGAGCAAAAGAACTGCAGTTGCTTAAAACCTTTTCATCATGATTCGAGGTACGAAAAATATGTGCTAGTGATAGTGAAACATGTGTCTAAATAACGATGGGCCAAAAGGATCTTCGTGAACAACGTTGGCATGGTATATAGCCGGCAATTAAGGTACAAGACTTTGAATAATGAAGGTTGGTGTTCCTTAGTTCCCGTCCTATAGCTACCTTTCTAGTCTGTTCTCCCTTGTCATCAACTGATGAATGATTAAGTTCTCATTAGTACGTAGCGACCGTCGCTTGGTGCACTTGGAGTACAATGTGTTACATTGACACAGGACACCTAGCTTAACTTTTGTTCAACTAAGACCAATCATGAGAAAGATCGTATTTTTCTACTAAACATTGATTATCCGAGGCTCCGAGAAATTCTTGTGTAATTTGTTTCAGTTCTCTCACAAGACATGAGGAGAGGATGTGTATGTGTGTTCTTTACCTAACCCTATTGCTTCCCCTTCCCTTAGTGTAAAAATATTGATGTATTAAAAAAAAAATGTTTACAATGAGTGGGACAATGACTAGAAAATAGGTTTTATTGTGTTTCCTCGTGAAATTCATTAAGTGATTAAATACGATGACCTATCCATTTGCACCTACAATATTCATCATGTCACATGACGATTATTAATGTTCCCTTTTTTATATACAAGCAATATTTTTCAGCAAATTTGTCTAAATAATGGGGAGGAATATTTGAATTTTGGTGAAAATGAGGGAACACGGAGGAGCACACTACATTATACAGAGTCCATTCTCCGAAATCCCTAGGTTCAAAGAAATTGCAGTCACTCATTGTTCGATCTTAACCAAATAATGGAAGAAAGTATAACAACAAAAATTAAACGACCACCTACCATCGGATTAAATCAAAAGGTGAGTGACCACAATTTTTTTGAACCATGAGGTTTAAGAATGCGACTCGCATTATACAATTGTTGAATTCACAATATGATGATAGCCCGAGGTACACGAGAGAAACGCTGCATGCGGCAGTGCCGGCCCTACACAAGAGTATCTCCCTAGTGACATACTTAGAATTAGTAAGCGTTAGTTAAATTCCACATTATTGCGTTCTTGTATATGTATAATGGAATTGTAACCATTATTATATTAATCATTCAGTACGTATATAGAAGAAATTTAGAGATGGTTTGCTCTTTATTGCTTGACTTTCAGCAAAAACCTCACCATCAAGGTCTTTTTGGTCTGCTCGAGTGCATTGAAATGGAGGCATGCATATCTAAGCTTCTTCTTCTTCTTTGTTGGACCTCTGGTCCTCATGTGTACTACTACCCCAAAATACAATGGTGGCCATCTTCTTTTTTCCTTGCATTAAGATACTGGGATACGTGTTGATGCATATAAATGGATCAAAGAAGATAAACAGACAAGAAGTAAATTGATTACGCAAAAGCAATTGGCGGACTGAATAACTCATACAAACACAAGATGTATGTGGTTCACTTCTAAAGACCACTTCACACGGTTAGAGTATGTTTTCATTATAATAATCAGTGTAATGTTCAGTTTTATTCAACCAAGTTTTAAATTTGGTAAGAGTAAATTGTACAAATGGTCCCTCAACTTTAATCAAATTGGAGCAATGGTCCCTCAACTAAAAATCCATTACCATTGGTCCCTCAACTTATCAAAATGTGTAGCTATAGTCATTTTCATCAATTTTGTCAAAATTTTGTCAAAATAAGCTATGTTGGAATGACCATTTATATAATTAGGGTCCCTCAACTCATCAAAGTGTATAATTATGGTTCTTTTCGTCAACTATGTCAAAAAATTTGTCAAAACGAGTTATATTGTAAGGACCATTGCTACAATTGGATTAAAGTTAAAGGACCATTTCTCCACTTGAATTAAAGTTCAGGGACCAATGGTAATGAATTTTTAGTTGAGGGACCATAGCTGCACGTTTTGATAAGTTGAGGGACCAAAGGTAATGGATTTTTAGTTGAGGGACCATTGCTCCAATTGAGTTAAAGTTAAGGGACCATAGCTACAATTTACTCATTTGGTAATGGAATGGTTAACCATAATAGTCATTGTGTCCCGGGTTCAAATTATCTCTTCTACTTTTATTGTAGCTTAGAGTAGTATTATCGCTTGTAATAAGAAATAATTATGACATTGTGAGTCCGTGACATGAGATCTGGATAGCTGAAACTTAGAAGAAGCTGAAGGTCAAGAGAAAGTTTGACAATGCAAATACATCACCACATGTATATAAAATTAGGTTACCAAATCATTGCTTTGAATTTGATACAAGAATTATTTAGCACAGACTAAGAATAATAAGACAGCCCTCCTGTCTCCTCATCCCCCTCCCTTTATCTAATTCCCAATATTACAACTAGAGGAATCTAAAGTTTAACAATAATCCTATTTAAAAAAGCACCATAACCCCTATATATATAATTTCTATATGCCTTAATTAATTAAGAGATGGACACTTAATCTTTTAGACATTTTCTTCAAAGTGTCTTTTCCGAAACTTATTCAAAGTGTCTTTTTCCAATGTGAAATGATCGACATCCAAATTACTGTTTATGTCCAGAGAGGATCCCAAGCCGTGCCCGAATTGTTTTCATCCAGAAAACAGCTTGTGTCAATGTAATTAGACTGTTGCTGCTGCGAAATGGCTTCTTCTTTAGATTGTGTCATGTCCATGCAAATTAGGGCAATCATGTTGCCTTGCTGGCATTGCAGGTTAGCGAGCTCGGCTTGTGCCTTGGCCAGTTGGGCTTGGAGCTCACCGATTTGTTTCTGGAGCTGGAAAATTGCACCCGCGCAGCCATAAATCGGGTTTCGAATTCTGGCATTGGCTTCGTAAACCATGCTGCTGACTGCATCTGCTCTGTGAGACTCTGGAAGTTCCTGCAAAATTTTCATACATACAACTGTTAAATGTGCATGACCAAATACACAAATAGAGTACTTAAATATGGTCAAGGGTAAATTTCAAGCAAGTCTGCTTTGTTGCCGAATTGTGAATCTGAACCATTGATTATGTTGGTTTTTGAGGAAAAATATGGTTTAGATTCATAGCTTCATACCGCAAGTGTGAAAACGGAATAACTCTTTTAAGCAAAACCCAATTTCAAAACAGCAATCTTACAACGCGTTTACTTTCACAATCATTGTAGAATTTAATAAAAGCCAACAAATTCTACTTTTACAAGTGAAAGTTGAAAAAGTGTTCCTCATGACTTTCTTGATATTTTGACAAAATCCCATGATTAATATGTGTATTAGTTAGTGCATTAAACAGAAATAATTACAACCTACTGAACTAATTACCTGCAAGAGCTTGATGATGTTGCTAGCTCCAAAGATTCTGTGGGCAATAGTGAACTTGAGGGGCTCATTAGGAGGGAAGTATGGAGCTAAAACGCACTTCTCTGCACACCGGCGGCGGAGAATCTTGCAGGCGGCGCATGGGCTGAGGACAACAGGTGGCGGTGGCGGTGGCGGTGGTGGTGGTGAGAGAGAGGTGGGAAGCGGATTAGTACTAATATCATTATTGGCAGCATGAGGAGAAGATAAATTAGATAAGTGATGAGAGTTAGGGGAGGGAAATGATGAAGTAATGGGAGAAGAAGGAGAGGAAGATGGAGAGTAGGAGAATGGAGGTGAACTCATAGTGGTGGTAGTTTTGGCATTGAATTCCATTTTTGTTGTTTTTGAGTGAGCTTTTGCTTTAGTTATGAGTTGCTTTGAGTTATGGAGTAAAAGAGGCAATGTCTAGTGCACATATATATAGAGGGAGGAGAGCAGTGCACCAAGCAGTCAGGACTGGAAACAACAAAGAGGAAAGGAGGGGGTGGCTTAATATGTCAAAGGTGGAGTCGGCATTTGCGACGTTGAGGTAGTGAGATGACGTCATCGGTTTGGAATCACTTGCCCCATTTTAATTAATATAATCTCTATTTTTTGTTCTGTTTTTTTTTTTATCCTCTTTTTTTTTGGTAGAGATAAGCATGTTTTAGTACAAATTAATATGTCGTAAGCCTATTATCTGCATATATGGATCCTGCATACATTAATTCATAACAAGTGAATTATTTCTTCGTATGTGACATGGTAAGTAATTTTTCAAAAGACTTTTTCATATTTGAAATATCAATATACACTCGTTTTGAAGAATATCTCGTGCTAAGTACATGCAACTTTTGAAATGTGATAAAACGACACACTGCAACAAAATTTCAACTGAGGTAGCTCCCCAACAAAACCTAAAATTCAAGTAAGATTGAAAAATCAAATTTGTAAATAAACTCTATCAAGAAGAAGAAAGCCTTGTTCATCAGCATCCAGCGTACGTACATCGTTTTTGGACTGAAATCATAATACTCGTTCGTGCATGGGGACATAGAAATACCTACTCTGGAAAAATCTGCGCATCCACACCGTCGCTGCAAATGACATCAGATGGAGCACCAGGTAGCGAAGACAACGCGACTACATAGTAGGGAACTTGTGATCGTATGTTTCATGCATGTGGTTTAAACAGCAAACACCATAAAAAAAAAGTCAAAAAAAAAAAAAGCAAACATAGATTTATATAAAACTATGATAAGGAAATTAACGCCACTGTCATATATTCTTGTATTAGCGGCTAAAACTATGATGGTTGGCTGTAGGAATTAACATGCTTATTTCTTATTAGTGACACATCATTTAATTTACAAATTTAAAACTCATGGGACATCCTACTCATTTTGTCGCTGTTTTTATGTTGAGAGTATTCATTTACATGTTATATTTGTTGTGATTAGCTACTAAACTAGCTGAGTGTGTCTATAAACGTTTAAGACATTGTAGCCTATAAGTATTTGATTGGAATTATATGATGACTTACCTAGGCTTTTAGGTGATCAAAATCCTTAAATATGGTTACCCTATAGATATATAGCTCTTACACTAATTACATAGGTCAGTTTCACCATGTGGTTCATATAAAATAATCAAAATATTAGGGATGAGTTTCCTCTTTAATATGTATTATTGACTAGCTAGCTAACTGCATGCTGCCACAACAGAGAGAAACTATTTTCCAGCAACCAACTAAATACACAACTAAGTAAAGTGATGATGTGACATATGGAATTGACAGAAGGTTGACCCCAATTAGCTAGGGACTTGATTGGTCCAAGTCAGCTATAGTTTGAGAAGGAGTTGGGTAAGAATTGCAAGTAGGCTCGTGGGAAATAAGAAAATGAGACGTGGAAATTAAGAGGTTAAAAAGCTAGAGCTAATCAGTCGATGGATCCATTTCTTCCAGAAAGTCCCAAAAAGAATGTGACATTTAAAAGAGACATTTATCATATGAGTATGTTAATATTTCTACGAGTCAAGTGCCATTTTCTTTCCCTACACTTGGAAAAAAACTGAGTCTTTTAACGTGGCCGTGGTGGAAGTAGTTGGACACCATCGTAGAATTTCTTGAATCATTGCACATTTTAATATCTAAACTTTCCACTTGATTATGTTTTAGTCTCGACCTGTTCCTCACCCTAATTTGGCTTTGCTAGCTAACCAAAGTCTTTTCCCGCTTAAGGGTTCACATCACTCTGTCCCTTTATATATGGTAATCAATTAATGCATGTTAAAAATTTCTACGCAAAATTTGACCAAAGAAGTATATGGTGATGTTCAGAAGACTTACTCGTATTAGGCAATTTGCTCTTCATTTCGATGTCTTTTGCAATTGAACAACCGTTTTTTTTTCTTTCTGTTCAAGTTGTGTTGTTTGTGAGCATTGCAATAGTTTTCGAATCAATAATAGTTTATAGCTTATTTTTCAAAAGAGAAAGGAACAGAATTATCATAGATTTGTAACTTATTACCATTTTAAATAGGACCATTAATTGGTACCATTGTCAAAACAAATTAACGTGTTGTTGGACATGCATCACCCATCTATCAGAAAGACATGCATGCATATGCATGCAGTTGATTAATAAGATGATGTAAGTCTTCTTCCATTAAGATGCTTATTAATTTTAGGATTTGTAGGATAAGACAATTGGAGAGAATTAGAAAGTGATAATAGTCTATTGCGTGTGGACTTTAACCAAACTTGAAGAAAAGAAACTAAACTTCTTGTTGTTTAATCACTCTTAATTAAACAAATCAATGAATTGGGATTCTATTATAAACTAATGATGCTTTAACAAGTGACTGTAGAATCCTAGATAAATATTACCCACTGTCTACTATTCCTTAGATCAAGAGTCAAATTCCCTTTGACTTAAAAACATGTTTTTAATAATTAAAGAAGCTACTAAATAAGCAATTAAAAAATTGTAGTTACACTGATAATTCTTATCCGTCATTTTTGTATTCATTGATTAAAA
This sequence comes from Malus sylvestris, assembly GCF_916048215.2. Classification (NCBI taxonomy): domain Eukaryota; kingdom Viridiplantae; phylum Streptophyta; class Magnoliopsida; order Rosales; family Rosaceae; genus Malus; species Malus sylvestris. Next base: position 25,744,491 of record NC_062266.1, read on the forward strand.
CCTTTTTTTTTTTAATTTTTTCATCGAGGTCTTTTGGTTTTTATGTACATTATTATTTTAATAATAAAATATTTACATATCAGCATATTTAAATTTTATAATAAAAAATATTTAACCATTTCCAAATAGATCCATTTAGTGTTAGAAACGTTACATTTGACATATTTATATTCATGGCCAAATTTTATGTCATATATTTCTATTTTTAATTGTACCCATCCTTTAATTTGCAACCATTTTTGTAATATGTACCAATACCCACATAATTAAGTTTTTTCTGTGTCCATATTTTTAAACTTTTACTTGTACCCTTATATTTTTATAATCTTTTATTTATACTTATAATTTATTTATAAATGTACCCATTTTTCATAAAAAAAAGATGTACCACTTTGTTATATATAAATGTACTAACTTAATTATTTTTTGTAAAATGTATTTCTTTGTGCAAAATCTATTCACTTTTTTATTTATAATGTACACATATCTTATAATAAAATGCACTCATTTTAATTTAAACGTACCAATATGGAAAACTAAAAATAAATTTTTTTATTTTGAAATAATCAGATTTCACACTATTCAGATTTGAGGAAAATAAATTATAATTCCCTATTGGGAATTAATATTTGCATGATTTTAAGAAGGATTTAGTAATTTTTGTTATTGCCACCTAGTGGTATTTCTCCTCACTTGTAAGTGAAAGGTCTTAGATTCGATTCTCACCAAAGACAAATTTTAATCACATTATTGCTAGTCCATTGTGAGGCTAAACTCACCCCCTAATATCGTTTGTTTAGAAGAAAAAAAATTGTTATTGAATGTCTTAATTAATATTAAAATTTAATATTTTGTCCTTCAAGTAAAATATTAAAATTAATAAAGTTTCAATCTAACATTTTAGTTAATCAGGGACCGGAACTAAAGTTTTCCTACTCTTCAACTCACTGCATCTCACGTTCAAATCTATCACTTCCTTTAGATTTAGATTACAATAATAATATTGCTTGTAATTAAAAAAAAAAAAAACTGTAAGTTTAAAATAGTGGCTTTTATTGAGTTAGGCCATTGCGCATGCATATATTGCATGTGGCTTTTATAGAGTTAGGCCAGTGTGCATGCATCATGCATGTCTTGGAAAGAAGACTGAACTCAACAAACGTTAGCCACACCTACTCAAGAAACTGTATAGATCAAATCATTTACTGCAAGTTTTTCTGCAATTGTATATGAATTGAAAGTTCCATGTTCGTATGCATGATTCATCATCTTTCCAAATTAGATTAAAAACAAAGAGGAGAAAAAAACAAGAAAAATAATTTGAAGAACGAAATAAATACGGCCAAATTCTAGCTAGATTGTGGTTTGATGAATTATCAAACCATATATGACATACATACAATGTTTAAAATATCGGTATCTGTGGAAATATCAATATAAAACTTTATGGAAATATGGACAGGTATATCAAATATTGATATTGATTGCTTTCGATGAAAATAATGAAAATTTAAAATGAAACTTAAGAATGTCAAACATTGATTTGAACGAAATAAAAAAGTTTCCACTGATACCGATATTTTAAACACATGTCGAAAATATCAATAAACATGTCAATTTTCACATAAACTTAAGAGTTTCTTTAATATGAGGTGAAGTTTAGATTTCATCCACCTCTCTTTCATATCTTTTTTTTTATTATATATTTTTCGAATATTTCCACAAATATATTGACAAAATCAAATAAATTTCAAGGGCATATATGTACTCGTACACACTGTCAAGTCACAATACTGCAGAAATAACTTATCTGCAACATGTATATATTGCGCGTCTTATTCTCTCTCTATCGCATAATTAATCGGTATCTTATTGAAAGAATTGAATGATCAAATAATATGCTATTCAACATGGTGATGCACATTTACAATATGTTTTTCATATGCTTTACTTTTCTTTTTGTTGTTGTTAGATATGCTTTGCTTCAATAATATTCAATAATCATTATGTTCCTTAAGTTTGTACAACTTAATCAAAGGCTAATGACTGACTAATTTGGACCCCTTCCCCTAGACAAGAATATTCTCTCTTTATATAATATTAATTTATTTATTTTCCATGCAAATCAAGGAAGCATTTTTGTAGGATTTGGATCGGACAAATATGTATGGAATTTGCAAACTGTCCTCCATTTGTTCCTAGAGAAGCAATGGAACAAGGTTTACAAGGTCCACGCGTTGGTTGCTTTGCTTTGTTGAACTTTGTTGTATCATCTGTCAATTCTGTCATGCATGGGTAGGGTTTCCCCAATAATACTCCCACACGCTTTCTTGGTTTCTAATTAATTAATCTTTGTGATCTGCAGATGTAGATTCAGAGACCATCGATCAACCTTTATATACTGTCTTTTGGTAAGGAGATATATTGGATGTAATACGTGAGCGACCACTGATGAGACCTATAGGTTATGATCATTCGTTCTTTTTCACGGACTAGAATTTTTTCTCCTCCTCTTTTCATTTCCTTTCATCCTCTTCTTTAATATTCTTTATTTTGTTTTTCTTTTTTTTTATAAAAAATTAATATAAGATGTTGACGTGGCTTAACCGTAACCATTCAAATAAGAGAAGAGAAAAAAAAAATGACAGTAGAGAATCCTACTCTCTTTTTCACTACTTTTGGCTAGCTGTAACTCTAGCTACGAGTCTATGACAGATTATCGGTTTGTTCGAAGTGATGTGATTCATCCATTCACGTAGACGTTGAAAGCATGCTTTGCCTAAAGAAAATAGGAACTGTAATTCTTACATGCATTCACTAAAAACATGAATGTGAATCGTTTCAAATATGAAATAAAAAGCGTGATTTTTTTTTTTTATTAAATTCGTAATGAAATACTAAAAATTCAAGAATCAAATCAACTGGAAGGACTAAAGTATGAAATAATCGTCCACTACGTTAAAGTGAATGAATTGACATCACATTGATATATCATCATGTATAGAATAAGTGACAATCACAGTTATATGAAAATATTTTGTAGCGCAACCCATTGAATATATTAGGCCATCTCAGGCCAAGGGGCTATAGGCCACTTTTAGCCTGAATTTGTTCAAAACTCGTCTCTAGCTATGGACCAAAATGAATCTACTAAAAAGAATTAAGACTAAATTTAGCCAAGAGCTGGCTGCATATAACAAAGCCCTCAAGCTCCTCAATATGGGTCCCGACATGTGCACCCAAGCTAAAATAGAACAGTTTAACTCGGCGTTGTAGAAGATTAAAAAATTTAAGCCTACAAATATTCCTTAAAATATTAATTTTGAAGGGCTAACACATGGCCAAATGCAACCATGGAGAGTCTAAACCATAGTATCATTCTTGGTTCTATAATTTAAGGCCTCGTTTGTTAGAGAAGATTGACTTGGATTGAACTATTCATTGTATTGAAAGTATTTTGAAGGAAATATTGGGTGACAACTTTCATATTTGTCCAAGTTAAAGGTTACCATGAATAAAAGATATCTCTACTAATCCCCACAAAAATTAGGGTTCTTTAGAGAAAGGTCCTTGAAACTCCTATTTTCCAAACAAAAACCCACATAATATTAAACATTCAAATAAAACCCAAAATTCAAATAGACTACCATGTAGACAAATATATAACCAATTATTACAAAATATTTACAACTTATGCCACAAAACCGTAATTATGTCAATAAATATTATCACACACCCTAATTATGATTAGCAATTAACCCCATATGGAAATTTTATCCTTCTTGTATCATAAATATTAGTAACATATATATATATATATATAATATTAATTTATCCATATTCATAAACAATTATGGGTACATTTTTCGTATGAAAAAGGAAAATCCTTTGTACAATCAGTTATTTTGCATCAAATAATATTGTTCGATAAAATAACTAACAATTAATATTTTATGTTGTAGGTAAATTATTTTACATACATTATTACATACATTAGACATTTTTTATTTATTATTATATATGCGTGTTAAAAATAATTTATCTAAATTTATATGTAAAATATATGTAAGCAGTGCCCAAATTATATAGTAAAATAGTGCCCAAATTATATAGTAAAAACTAAACGAAGACAAATTATCACCATTAACATAAAACAGTAGATACATTAGTTTTTATATATATATATATAAGATTAAACAATAGGTAAATTATGTTGTAAGTACATTATGTTTGTAAAAAAAAGGAAAATTGAAAGTAGTAGATATATTATTTTAAACCAAATTTCCTTTATTTATAGGTGAATTATTTGCATGCATTATTACATATATATTGGGCACATTTTATTACTAATATATATGTGTGCAATGATTCACCTATATTATTGTATAAAATATAGATAAATTTATTTTGAATCAAATAGCATTTCTTTTATTTTATAAGTAAATTATTTTGCATGCTTTATTACTGGGCAAATTTTATAGTGCCCTTTCATATTTTCATTTGGTAAGAAAATGACAAGATTAAATTAAAATTGTCTAATTTTATGCAAATTTGAAAAACAATTACAAAATCTTAAGGAAAGTATAATATTAGTGCTTTTTTTTTTCTTCCAAAAGCATTAATATACAATTTGTTATGATATATTAATATGCAATGATTTTAAACATTAATGCATTTTTTTCATTAATCCCTCCCTTCAAATTTGCATAGAATTAAATGTATACATTTAAATCGTAATTAGGGGTGTTTTAGGCATCTAAAAATGCAAAATGTGTAAAAGCAAACATAATTAATGAATTTGCTTATGTGGAGCCTAGTCATTGGGTATTATTCAGGTAAAAAGACTATGTCGGGTTTTATGTAAAGAAACTTGAGTTTCAAGGGCTAAAGTTATATTTTCAGTATTTTTTTACAAACCGAGGTCTAAGAGTACTGTGCATGTAGTAAAAAATAGTTGGTTAAATTTATGCTAAGTTGCTTTCGTACATATTTGCTAAATCGATAAGCAATGCTGGCAGTATTTGCAGCACTCCAGAGATGCAAATTTGTCCAGAAGAAAATTTTGGAATTGTGGAACACTACGAAAACCATCAATTACTAGAAAACAAGAAAATGCATGTGAATGCTCGGTACTGTACATGTATTCGTATCAGATGTCAATCCAAATAATTAGGAAAGGTTGGATGCCACTTCTCCCACCCCAACCCGAAAACTCTCTCTCAAAGGTCGGGGTCAGAAGACTCAGAATCAGAAACCAACTTGCAATTGTAGGCAAATGATAAACCCACCTGGTCTTCAAATTTTCATGGTTTCATACTAGAGAGGGTTCTGGGTTCTGGGTTCTGGCTTTTGGGGTTCATGGGATTCAGAAAATCAAAGAAAAACACTGTTTTGGTCATTTGGTGTACTGCTTTTTGAAAATTTTGATTAAACTAGTACTGTAAGCCCTCTTAATTTCCAAATGGGACAACATGGTACATGAAACTGCAAACAGGAAATGGATACTGATGTAATGGTAGAGAAATTCTTGATTAAGCGGTCACTGTTTACACATGAAGAGGATGAGACATAACGATAATACGTAGGACAAGTTTTATCCTCATAATCCTTCATCTGTTTCCCTATATCCCAAAAAGTAGAATGATTGACCATTTTCACACAACCACAGTTTACTCGCTTCATCGACGAGGTGATGTGAAAAACAATCTGACCAAATATTTGACACACCAAAAGTGGCTTTAGATTGTCGCATTAGACTTGCAAAGATTCCAAATGTTGTGGCATATTAACCTAACAGCAGTTATTTCTGTAGATAAAGTTGCAAATCCACACAAATCTAGCAATTGAATGTTTTAGATTAACTAAAACGTACGCCAAAGGATGATGAATGATAAAACATCAAAAGCTAATGCAAGTTATTAGTGAGTACGGTTTTGCTTTATCATTAAGAGGAATTTAAATAATTGGAGACAAATTCAAACTTTTAAAAGTTTAATAAGCTTTCGCTTTATCATATTTCCAGAGTCAACTATGAAATTTTATATTTGCTAAAACAGTTGTATGTACATCTCTTTCTAACGAACCCTACTTTTTTTTTTTACCTGTATTTTAGATACAAATTAAAGCTTTTAGTTAGTGAGTTAGGAATGCAACTTTTGACAAACGTTGATGTGTTTTCCGTAAAATATTTAGGAAAAGAGTAGTGCTACACTTATGATTTATTTGTACCATTTCTCTATTAGAGAGATGGTAAAAATAACTTTTTAGATAGGGGAAATGATTTCTACACATTTTAGGACCTCTTTTTTTTTAATACAAAATATGACAAATCAAATAAATCTCCAAGACAAAAAACGTCCATTTTATGAACCGATTTTAAAGAAACAAAAACAAAAAAAAAGAAGTTAAAATGGTAGCCATACGAGACTCAAAATCTTGTGCTAAAGATTGTGGAGGTTCAAGTCATCTTTGAACTACTTCAAAAAATTTGCATGTTACTTTTTTACTCTGCACTAGTGATTCCTATTATTTATTAGTGAACTCAAACGACAAAAATAAAGATTGGGCAAGAGAGTATGGGCGTGTGAAAATCTTTTTTCTTTTTTTTTTGGTGCAGTTACAAAGAAAATTGTTTCTGCCAAGTGGTAACACGATGTACGAAGTTTGACACCTGCCTGGTGTTGGAAGGTCGAAAGGAGAAGTGTCTTTAAATATACGTTTGTCTTTCTTTGTGTAGTACATTAGAGAAATGCAAAAGTAGAGGTTAGGAGATGCTACCAAGCATCCCTCATAGTCTTCATGATCCAAACGCTTAATTTACACGGCTCCTTTTTTTTTTTTCTTTTTCAGGAAGAAATAAGACAGTTCATCTATGATACAGTGTGCAAAAGCATACAACCCTTTCAGCTTTATTCAATACAGCTATCTTCCTTTCATTATTGACAAGTAACTTTACAGAAAAGCACAAATTGCACCAGAAATTGCAGGGATCCTCGTGAAGGCGAGGAGGTGACACTTTTCTGGAGCTCAACCCTAATGAAATGAATCGGAACCGATGGAATCAGTACCGTCTAATTCATTTCTGACATGCATATGTGATGAGTAATGTACCTTTCAGCCCTTCATTGACCATGGCTTTCCCTTCTTTCGTAAGACGAATGGTTTTGGAAGTCTGGAAGTCGGGGAGAATTAGTCTTTGATGATGGTATTATACTTGAAACATGCTTTAAACCCCGGAAATCGCCATTTTCAGTAACGATAAAAGGTCGTACCCAGTGCACAAGGCTCCCGCTTTACGCAGGGTCTGGGAGAGGTGAATGTCGGCTAGCCTTACCCCCATTTATGAAGAGGCTGCTCCCAAGTCTCGAACCCGAGACCTACCGATCATGGGCGAAGGCACTTGCCATCGCCATTTTCAGTAACGATGCAAAAAAAAAACCTTCAAATCTTGTCCAAAAGGCTAAGAAAGATGCAAGAGGACACACATCACTTTTTAAACATCACGGTCTGTTCTAAGGGAAAACTTCCTTTTGTACGAAACGGTAGGCTGATACGGAACCTCACCAACTTCATTCTTCCCTCTAGCATTCTCAAATAAAGAACATTGGAAAGAGAACTGAACTAGATTCTTACATCGTGCAGATTATTGCTAACCTCATGAACCAGTTTTTCCTCGCATCAGCCATAAGAAACGCCTTTCTCGAAAACTAGGCGCCTTTCTCGAAAACTAGGCCCACTTTCAGCTGCCATTTATTCTCAGTTGCGGTCTCAGATGGAGAACAAGATTCCATGCCCCGCCTTTAATTGAACCCGACCACACCTCATATTTAATGGCATGGACAAAGAAACATCATTCATTTCATGTGAACCTGTGACATTCAAGATTCAACAAATGTCAAACTTATTTTTATCTTTGATCAGCACTCCCTAATAAAAACATCAACAAAACGTAAAATAAATCTTCCTTTACCAATTTGCATTTGCTCCAGTTGCATACCGAAAAAGAATAAAAATATTAGCAAAATAATATTGTTGCGATCTCCCTTGGCTTTGTCATTACTGCAAAATGTTGAACAGGACTCAGTTCCAAGACAAAAAGTGATGCTCTTTTGTATTTTCACAAATGACAGAAAGTGCAAACTTGTAAATAACATAAGTTTGCATGGTACCACGAAATTTCATTCTTGTGCGTCTACAAAGTGAATCATACTGTCAATATATCTATGTTCTTCCTGCGAACTCTTTTGAACTAAGGAAGATTGTATGGGAATTAAACCCGAAACTGGATTCTATGAGAAGATTAGAGAAAGATGAAAAGATAAGAAAACAAAAGGTAGTACCTGGTCCAGCTGTTGTCAAATTCAAATAGAACACGCAGGCAAGGCTCGCGCACTCTGACATTGTCAAAAATAGCCTAAGGTCTCATTACAGCTTAACAGCCTTTGATGTGCCTTTTCGCCTCTTAATCAGCCCATTCATCAAATTAATATAAACATCTCGACTTAAGGTCATGCCCTTCTGCATTGATTCTTCCAAAATGTGCATTGCATCCTTGTATTTACCTTGAAAGCAACACTCAATGATTTTCTCTGAATAAGCACCTGTGCTTGAATCAGATTCAACTGATGTTTCGGTCACTCCATTTTTCACCTCCTCCAATTTTGAGGGCAAACCAGGTAACTTTCCCATATCAATCATTTTTAAAATAAACTCTTCTGCTTCCTTGATCCTACCAGCATCAGTAAGTGCACCCAAAATGGTAGTGTATGTATACTGGTCCGGTTCAAATTTCTTTTCTTCCATTTCCGAAAAAAGATCAAAAACATCATCAAACCTTCCCTCTTTGCAAAGGCTTGATATCAATGTGTTGTAAGTAACTGCATCAATGTCCTTCCCTTTCGAAATCCATGTGTTAAAAAGCTTCAGAGCTTTTTCTAACATGCCCTCTTTACATAGCCCACAAAGAAGAGTATTACATGTATAGACATCTGGCTTGAATGATTTTTCAACCATTTTGTTGTGGAACTGAAATGCTTTCTCAACATTCCCCTCACGGCAGTAACCATGAATTATCGTGTTGTATGTAGTTCCATCAGGGACTAGACCCCTCTCTAGAAGCTCATTCAACTTGTCGAATGCTTGATCAGTTTTTCCAGACTGGCAGAGCCCTCCAATTATAGTGTTATAGGTGGCAATGCTGGGAACAACCTGCTTCTCCTTCATCTCATCCCAAAGCTCAAAACCCTTGTTGGCCATTTCGTTCTTAAAACATCCCGTGATCAAGGTTCCATAACTTACCTCATCAAGAATATAACCCCGCTTAGTTGAAGTATGAAACAACTCAAATGCCTCATCAAGCTTCTTGTCACTGCAAAGAGTGTGAAGAAGAGTATTGAGAGTAAAGATGTCCATCTTCAAACCTTTCATACCCATCTCATTCATCATTTTAAATGCTTCTGCCATTTTCCCTGCCTTGCAATACTCGTTAATTAAAGTATTATAAGTGACACAATCAGGAGCAAACCCATCTTCCTCCATCTTCCTTAAAGTATCACTGGCTTCATCCAGCTTCCCTTCTTTACAGAACCACTTTACTATTATATTGTGAGTAACTGCATTTGCTTTCACTCCCTTTGCACACATCTCCTCAATCAACTTAAAGGCCTCTGAATCGCTCCTCCACTCAAAATACCCATCAATCAATGTGTTATACGTGACAACATCAGGCATCAACTTCAAATTTTCCATCTCAACCCGAAGCCTCAGAGCCTCCTCAATCCTACCCTCCCTACACAACCCCTTAATCAAGACATTGTACGTCCAAATATCCGGCAACAAACTGTTCTGTGTCATCAATTCGATCACCTGCATTGCCTCCTTCAACCACCCCATCTTACAATACCCAGAAACCAAAATGTTATAGGTGTTCCTATTCGGAAACAAACCTCGATTCTTCATGTCCAACAACAAGTCCCGGGCCTCATTCAACTGCCCCTTCTTACACAGCCAGTCCAATATCGTATTATAGCTCACATTATCGGGCACGCATCTGAATTCACTCATCCTACTCAACAACTCTACAGCATCCCTAAACTTATGTTCCAAGCAATACCCATATATCAAAATGTTAAAAGTATTCGTATTCACTTTAACCCCTAACTCAACAGCATGCTTAAACACACCTCTAGACAATGAAATCGAATGCGAGGACCGGTACCTTACCAGACCATTAATCAGAGTATTGCAGGTGAGTAAATTGGGCTGAAGCCGAAGCCGCTTCATTTTATCAAACACTTGGGCTGCAAGGTGGGGTTTCCCGGATTGCACATATGCCCCAATGGAAGTGTCCAGAAGGGCCTTCGAGGGCTTCGGCACGGTGGGGTCCGGGTGCAGAATAAGGCGGTGGAGATCGTTCCGGCGATCGGCGGCGATGAATTGGACGAGGAGGGCTTTGGCATCGGAGAACTTGTGGTGGGTGAAGAGGGAGGGGAGGAGGGCGAGGAGGGTTTGTGGGCATTGGGTTAGGGAGGGTGTGTGGGCCTGGGCCCACCGGAAGAAGAAGAGGAGGGTGGTGGGTTGGGAGGCTAGGGTTTTGGAGGAGATGATGGAGAGGAGGAGGGGTTGGGTCAGATGCGGAATGTGGGGTTTTAGAGTTTCTGGGTTTAGGGTTTTTGTGGAGGTCAAGAGGTTGGTTAGGGTTTTGAGGAGTTGGGGTTGGGTTAAGGTTTGAGGTGGAGCTGCCATGGAGGCAACTGTGACTTGCGAGTGTGAGTTGCAGTAGGTTGAAGAAGACGAAGAATAAAGTCTACGGTGTTTAGAGTTTGGGGAACGCCGAAACGGTGCGTTTCATTTAGACCTCAATGAAACGGCATCGTTTCGATCCTTATCCGTATAAAAGGACGAGTGGGGAACAGAAAATATTTATATTTGGATTTTTATTTAGAGAAAAGAAATAACAAAGAGAGATGGAAATCTCCGGCGAGTCTAAGTGGGTGAAGCTGAAGGCCGTCGAAGCCACTCCGGAGAGCTTTGGAGAGTACGGCCAGGTGGTGGAGGCTTCGCCGGACGGCGACGTGTTTGGTCCTAGCGATGCTCAGTTGGACCTCAGCCATGGAGTTCCAAGGTAATCCATTTACAACCAATAAAAAAATACAATTAGCAAAGCAATTTGGGCGCCTGGTTTTTATAATTTTTTTTTTAATGAAAGATAGTATCTGCGATGGCTAGTTCGGTATGGGAAGGGATCCCGAATCCCGAATCAACTATTTTTGGGATGAGAATTTAAACCATCTTCAATCGAATGGTCCAAAAGACCAGATGTCAAAAAAACATTCAAAAATAATTTCCAACCGAAAGCTAGGTCTGAGGGCTTGTGAGTCCCATAAAATCTGAAAAGACCAAAGGGCTGGCCCAAATGAGCCAGCAAGCCAGCCCCGGGCTGGGCTAGAAAACTCATCAATCCTATCGAATATAACTGATAGGAATTTTAGGCCAAAATTCAAATGCAACTGCTAGCTGACGTCAGCTAGCTGTTATTTTTGAATTTTTTTTTTTACAGTTTTAATTTTTATGTTTTTTTTTTACAAATTTTTTTTGCTATAACTTCATTTTTTAAATTCTATTTTTTTTCTATAACTTCTATTTCACAACATTTGTTTCATATTTTTTTTCCTATAACTTCTATTTTACAAAAAAAAAATTATTTTTTTTTAAATTCTATTTTTTTTCTTATAACTTCCTAAGTCATTATACAATATTAAATTAAATTAAGTAACATGAAACAACATTAAACAATATAAAACATAGGTTGTTGTAGTTTTTAAATTTAATTTGTAGTTTTAAATTTAGGTTGTAGTTTTTAAATATAAGTTTGTAGTGTTTAAATTTAAGTTGTTTTAGTTTTTAAATTTAAGCTGTTGTTGTTTTTATATTTAAATAATAAATTATGTTTGACCTTCGGTTGGAGACGGTTTTTTGTGGCAGGGCTAAAACGAGCCCTATGGCCCTTTGGCTCACGATTGGAGATAGAGGCAAATATGACCATGTACTGTTCATTAAAATATTAATATCTTAGAGGACCAGAGGGTTAAAACAAGCCATCTGACCCTCGTTCGGTTGGAGATGGTCTTACCACCTCAAACCGAAATTTTGGAAATCACAAAATGTTTTCAATATTTCAGAATGGATCGGGACCAACAATCTACAATTCTAAAGAGTAACCAATCAATTTGTAAACCTTCATTTTCCCCAATCATGTTTCATTGATATGCTGTACTGTTAGGATCAATGCTCCAACTCCTTAGCTCAACCTGCAAGTAGCTAGTAACAATGGCAGAGGGTATGGAGGAAGAAGATAGAGAGAGAACTGAATATTTTTGTTTTATTGTTTTCTAATCAAAATACCGTTACAAGGACTGTCAGACTATTGGTGCTTATATTCCCTTTCACAAACAACCATTGCCAGCTGGCCATTCACTAAATAAACTAATTAACTAAGTAAAACAACTTAAGTTCACTAATAATGCTTAACGACTATATAATTGTGATCAAGTAAATCACAATCCTAACATTACTCCCCCCTTCGAAAAGAAACCTTGTCCTCAAGTTTGGGACTGGAACTTGAAGTCTGAGAACCTTGTAGTGAAATCATCAAAGTCTTCCCAAGTTGAATATGCATTTGAGCTAAATTTCCATTTTACCAGTAGTTGAACTCTTGCTGCATTGCCTTTCTTATAGACTCTCATTTTCAGCACAGTCTTAGGTTCCTTGACACACACTTCTTCATCTGGCAACACTGGTAGTAGTGGAATGAGAGTGACACGTGGGCCTAAATGCTTCTTAAGGCAACTTATCTGAAAGACAGGGTGAATTTTAGACTCCAAATGTAGCTTTAACTTATAAGCTACCAAGCCAACCCTATCCAATATCTCAAATGGTCCATAGCACCGGGGGTGAAGTTTGTGGTGAGTATGGATAACAAGGGATTAGAGTTGATAAGGGAGTAGCTTCAAGTAGACGAGGTCACCAACTACATATTTGTTTCCCTTCGATGTTTGTCAGCTTGAACCTTCATGCGATTTTGAGCAACCAACAGATTAGTCTTGAACATGGAGAGCAATCTGTCTCGTTCCAAAAGCCCTTGTTCCACCACTTCCAATTTTGCAGTGCCTCTCTCATATGCAGCAACATGGGGATAAGGGTAGCCATACACAATCTCAAAGGGACTGAATTGAGTAAAGGTGTGAAATGAAGTGTTATAACTTCACTTGGCCCAAAAGAGCTAATGAAGCCATTTCTTAGGCTAGCAACTTGTGAAACATCGTAAATAAGTCTCAAGGCACCTGTTAACAACCTAAGTTTGTCCATCACTCTGAGGGTGGTAACTTGAATCATGCACAATTTGGATCCTTAAAGCTTGAAAAACTCTTTCCATAAAGCACTCAGGAAAATGGTATCCTTGTCACTCACAATAGTTGCAGGCATGCCATGCAACTTGAATACATTGTCTACAAAAGCCCGAGCAACAATTTATGCAATATATGGGTGTCCTAGTGCAATTAAATGAGCAAATTTAGATAGCCTATCCACCACTACCATAATAACATATTTACCTTTGCAATTTGGGAGTCCAGTGATAAAATCCAAGCTGATATCAAGCCACACTTTGTCAGGAATGGGAAGAGGGTGCAATAATCTAGGGGATGCCAAGGTTTCATATTTGTTCTATTGGCAAGCTCTACATTTCGAGACCCATAGCTTGATGTCTTTTTCATCCTGGCAAATAGAAATTTCTTTTCAATATTTGGTAAGTCTTTAATACCTCATCATGACCAACTATAGGTGTACTACGATGCTCCTCAAAGAGTTTCCTTCGCCAACTAGAAGTAGGACTAACCACCATTCGTGACTTGTGCTTTAAGAAACCATTATCAATGGTAAAGTTGGATAACTGTGCATTGGTGGGGGAGGCTTAAGAGGGGTTCATTACCTCCTTCATTTTCTGGAAGATCCAAGCATCCTGTTCCGAATGCCTTCTTAATTCATCTAACCATTCCATAGTAAGGGTAGGTTATGGTTGTGCACTCTACAAGAATATCATGTGGTGGCTCAGATAAAATGGTAGATCTAGGAACTCGAGACAAAGCATATGCAACTACATTGTCTACCCCTTGCTTATACTTAATCTCGTAGTCAAAACCTAAGAGTTTGGAAACCCACTTCTGTTAGAATGGAGTGGAGGTTCTTTGATTCAAGAAGTATTTAAAATTGTTGTGATCCGTTTTGATGATGAAATGGTTCCTTTGCAAGTAATTCTGCCATTTCTGAGTGGCATGCACTATAGCAATCAATTCTCTCTCATATGTAAATAGAGCTTGGTTTCTGGGACCAAGAGACTTGATAAATCGGCCTACCCTTTTGTTGCAGGATTGCACCTATCTCAGAACCTGATGCATCACATTCTATTACAAATGGTGTTGAAAAGTATGGTAAAGCTAATAACTGAGGAGAAGTCATAGCTATTTTGAGTTGCTGGAAGGCCAATTCAGCCTTTGGTGACCACTAAAACCCATCTTTCTTAGTCAAGTTATATAGTGGCTGACATATTTTTCCATAACCAAGTATGAGCTTGCGATAATAACTTGATAATCCCAAGAACCCTCTGAAAGCCTTGACATTTGCTGGAGAGGCCAATCTAGAATTGCTCGAATCTTTGCAGGATCAGCTGTGACTCATTCTCTGGAAACAATGTGTCCCAAATACTCGATTTGGCTCTGACCGAAAGAACACTTTTGTTTTTTAACAAAAAGTTTGTGCTACTACAAGACTTCAAATGTTGTGGACAAATGTGAGAGATGGTCTGCCCAATTCTTATCGCAAACCAAAATGTCATAAAAAAACTAGAATAAATCTTCTTAGATAAGGTTTGAAGATGGCATTCATCAAGCTCTGAAAGGTTGCTGGAGCATTAGTCAAGCTAAATGGCATAACTAAGAATTCGTAGTGTCCTTCATGAATTTGAAATGTTGTCTTCTCTATGTCATCAGTGTGCATACGTATCTGATGATACTCGAACCTTAAGTTAAGTTTTGAAAAGAACATGGCTCTAAAAAGCTCATCAATAAGTGGTATATGATATTTATCCTTAATAGTGATGCAATTCAACTCTCTGTAGTGCATGCAAAGGCACCAAGTACCCTCTTTCTTCTTCACCAATAAAACAGGGAAAGAAAATGGGCTATGGCTAGACCTAATGAAGCCACAATCCAGTAGCTCTTGAACAGCCTGCTCAATTTCACTCTTTTGGACTAGACCATAATGATATGGTCGAATACTAAGAGGTTTAACTCATGGCAACAAGGGAATTTTGCGATCATGTGCTCTAATTGGGGGTGTGTAGTAAGAACCATAAACACACTATCAAACACATTCAACAAATCCTGCAGTTCACATAATTGCTGAGGAGACAA
Organism: Malus sylvestris; assembly: GCF_916048215.2. Classification (NCBI taxonomy): domain Eukaryota; kingdom Viridiplantae; phylum Streptophyta; class Magnoliopsida; order Rosales; family Rosaceae; genus Malus; species Malus sylvestris. The sequence goes on from NC_062266.1 coordinate 25,759,958, forward strand.
ATCTGAGGCCTCAATTTTTCCCCCTTTAAGGAATAAAACAAGATTCCCATATTAGAATGATGGAATTGCTTCTCGATTTGGTGGCAAGAAGTTTCATGTAACTAGGAAATGGTGAGGGTGCTAGATTAGGTGAGTGGTTTTTGCCTACTGAGAAGTCCAGAGTATACTGTTGCAAATCCCACAACATAAGGCTTATAGAATAGAGCCACTGCACACCCAACACTACTGTTGGAAATCCCACAGCACATGGCTTATAGAAGAGAGCCACTGCACACCTAACACGACATCACAGCCCCCCAAAACGTAAGGCAAACATGTCAGTATGGCATTTATAATCTCAAAGCTGCATAGATAATTGCTTACAACACCCTTGGTTCCAACCTAACCTCTTGAGCAACCTTGAATCTATGAAATTATGAGTGCTGCCCAAATCGATGAGTATTTTGATAGGTTGCTGCTCAAGTACACCATCTATCTTCATGGTTTTCATAGCAGGATGTGCACTAGTTCCATAGAAATCACAAGCACTTAATTCCATTCCCAATAGTGCACGATCAACATTCTTTAACAATTTGCACTCTTCTGGCTCCAAATCATCACAGACATCATGCATAAGAAGTTGTTTGTGTAAACATTTATGCCCTCGAACCCACTTGTCGTCACATAACCAACACTCTTCTTTTTCCTTTGAACCTCATCAGGGGGTAAGTTTCTTATATGGCGGGTTTTGGGGTCGAGGCCGACCAAGTGGTGGTGGAGGTAAGGCTAGAGTAGGTTTTGCCATTGGATGGGGTTTTGGAGGGTAGGGTTTCAAATTGTTAATCTTAGCATCTAATTGAGCAGCAAATGAAATGGCTTCATGAACTGAATTAGGGTGGAGTAACTTAACATCATAACGCAATTCCTTTTTGAGACCTCCAGAAAATAACTCTTTAACAATATAGGGCCTACATCTGAAGTACAATTGGCAAGGCGCCGGAATTCAACAATATAATCATGAAGAGTACTTGTTTGTCTGAGTTTGAACAATGACTCAATGCAGTCCTCAAAATTAGTGGAGCTAAACTTCTAGCATAAAGCAATAGTGAATTCCCCCCAAGTTGGAGTGGAGTGGAGTGGATGCAATCATGCCATCGAAACCATTACAACGGCTCATTCTCGAAGTGGAAAGAGGCAGTCACCACCTTCTAGTGATCTGGGGTGTGATAGTAAGCAAAGTACTGCTCAGCTTTACAGATCCAAGATGAGGGATCATCGTCTTTGGAGAAACGGGGAAAATCCAGACGATGTTGCCACTGAGGGCAATGAATACAACCACCACCTTCAAAAGAATCACGGCACTGGTAACGCGGAGTGTTAAGGCAATGGAAATCTGCAAAAGAACCAACACTGCCCTGAGACCCTAGGTCGCAACGAAGATGTTCCAGTAGAAGGGCAAATTTCGATTCCAGGGAGGTGAACTTGGCGTCCGAGGTTGCTGTCGAGGATTGGATCAGCTGAGGGATAGCTTCCAGAGCAGCTTCCATGGTGGACATGCGCGTTTCCATGGTGGACATGCGCGTTTCCATGGTAGACATTCGAGAATTGGTGGTGTGGCGGGGCATACAAGAGGGAGACGCAAGATGAAGAAGATGATACCAATGTTAAGATCGATGCTCAAGCTCCTTAGCTCAACCTGCAAGTAGCTAGTAACAATGGCAAAGGGTATGGACAAAGGAGACGATAGATAGAGAACTGAATATTTTTGTAATGTTGTTTTTTAATCAAAATACCGTTACAAGGACTCTCAGACTATTGGTTCTTATATTCCCTTTCACAAACAACCATTGCCAGCTGGCCAGTCACTAAATAATTAAGTAAAACAACTTAAGTTCACTAATAATCCTTAACGGCTATATAATTGTGATCAAGTAAATCACAATCCTAACATGTCCGCTCTACAAAAGCAGAACTCCAGCAGCAGCATAGGAAAAGTGGAAAACTAAAACAGTCCCTAGCAAAGTCAAAAGACTTAAGGAAAATTGACAATGTGACCTTCACATTCAGAAATGTCGTAGTTATTTTGAGCAATTGCAAGATATCTGATTGATTATATTGTTCAATACACGACATTGATTTACGTTCTAGCAAAATAACACGACGTATAATTTCAAGAAGCAAAACAAAATTACTTTTTAGTGTCACATTTCAACTTTGGTTCATGTTTACAGGTTCTACGTAATGAATCTTCAAGGTAGGCCGCTCAAGTTCTCAACGATCACACACCATGCGAGCGTGACGCAGTGCCTCGGTTCAATCGGCGGCCACGTTTGGTATCTTGGAGTGGCCAAGGCTTCCATTGTTGAAAGCAAGGACCGTGAAGGCAACAATGTGGTGCAGTCTCATTGTGCCTCCGGCCATTTCTACGTGCCACCGGCTGTGGCAGACGTTCGGGTTTTCAAGATTACGGGTCCCAAGTTCCTGAAGCTTAATGTCGGGACGTGGCATGCGGGGCCTTTGTTCATGGCGGGGACTATGGACTTCTACAATCTGGAGCTGAGCGATACCAATGTGAGCTTCGGCCTTTCCTCTACTCTTTCAATTATGCTTTTGCGGGTTTGGTTGAGAAACTTGCGTGCAACCGGGATATGTCTTCATGTTCCTCACCGGGATATGTCTTCATGTTCCTCACGCCCATGACTGGGTCACCTGATGGGCGCTATAGGAACATGGGGAGATATCTCGGTGACAGCCGAGACTTTCCTGTTGGTTTGGGCAAAACTGGAAATGGAACCTCAATCAGACGGCCATTTTTTGTTGCAGGTGGTTGATCACACGACACATGACTTTCTGAAGGAGAATGGAGTGAAGTTCTTGATCGACGAGTGACTGTAATTTTTCTGTTTGTGATTTCCACTTCTGAACTTGTTTCAGAGATGCGTATCTTAAATAAACGGATTTCAGTACTCAAATTTCAGAATCCGGAAGAATTACAATTTGGAATATTCAGAATCTGTATCTTGCTTGGTGAAGGACAATATAAATCTTACAACATTAAGAAACACTTCATGAAAATTGTTTCTAGAGAATCAAAAATATAAATACACTCCAACACTCCAACCGGCACAAGAAATTAGCATCGATGCTCCGCTGAAGGAAGCAAGAACGCTAAGTTCCTTTGCGTCACTATTCACCCCCCATCATCTGCATAACAAGGATTGAGATTGCAATAAGAATGCCGCTCGATTATTTCAAGACTCATCTAACAATTTTTCTTTGGAACAGTTTCTGTCACAGTAATATCGTTATTATATGTGAATTACTCGCCATTCTAGTTTTCGAAGTTTTCATAACAAATTATAGTTAATCATTCACAAGAGTTCAACTCCATTGCAATCTACGGTACTGTGGGCAATGCACAATTACCTTGAAAATCTCGCCAAACATTCCCATCCCTTGCAGCGGATTTCTGCGCCGTACTCCATAAAACTTCTCCGCAATTTCATCAAGCAACTAAACCATAAATTTAATGTCAGCACAAAACACACCGCACACCTAAAAGGTGGTCGCGCAGAAAAACTGCATACCTCATGAAATGCTGGTTCTCTGTCCAAGCTTGATTTGTATTTCTCTCTCAACATATTAAAAAGCGGAAGAGCATCTCTCAGCAACCTGCATTGAGAATAACATTCAGCAATGTGTAAACCTTGTACCATACACGTCAATAATTGAGGCTCCTTATTTCATAATCTAATTAAATCTTTATGATCTCTCAGGACTTTGGCTATCGATATTTGGAGGCATGAAGATCAGGGGCATACATAAATTGCATATTTCCAGTATGGTTATTAAATCAATATTTGATTGCCCAAGTCACCAAAAATCGAACAAGCAACAGTACATATCATTTTCTCTTATCATACTCCAAATTCCGTTAAGACTGATAACATTGTTACGGAGCTTTCTCTAGAGATGGGATATACGATTGTTACGGTTCATGAATGAAAAGAAAGAATTGAAAGCAACATACGTTTGCAAAAGAAAATTGATGAATTGGATCAAATTGGATTTGGGAAAGTCGAGCTGCTTAGACTCCACTTGCTTCTTTATCTCATCCACGAGAATATTGGCATCTCTCAGATTACCAACTGCCAAATACCTACACCAGAAAGACACAAAATCAGCTCTATAGGAAAACAGAATTAGCTCGATTAGCCTACTGCTCATGAAAAGTACGTAAACATGACAAAACGGTAGTTGAATGTGTATATTCGTCGAGGATCTCCCAATTTTGAGTGCACACTTTGAACCCAACAAATCAAAAGGCTTTTTAGTCAAAATGGTCCCTGAGATTTGCACAACACATAACTTTGGTCCCTGAGATTTAAAATCAATAGAAGTGGTCCCTGAGATTGTCCATCATCCATTATTTTGGTCATTCTGTTATAAAACTCCGTTAAGTTGAAGGTATAACACATAACTTTGGTCCCTGAGATTTGCATAACACATAATTTTGGTCCCTGAGATTTGCATAACACGTAACTTTGGTCCCACATAACCTTGGTCCTTGAAATTGTCCACCATCCATCATTTTGGTCCTTCCGTTAAAAAGCTCAGGGACCACTTAACGAAGTTTTTTAATGGAAGGACCAAAATAATGGATGGTGGACAATCTCAAGGACCACTTCTATTGATTTTAAATCTCAAGGACTAAAGTTATGTGTAATGAAAATCTCAGGGACCATTTTGGCTAAAAAGCCCAAATCAAAATTTTAAATTGCACTATGTTCATAAAATCCACAATGTATTTTAAACTACCCTCGAAAATTAGAAAGGAAGTTCCCACATTACATCATAACCAAGTTATTGTTTCTCAGTTTTTACGAAAACATCAATTAGGCCATGGATTTATTGCACTCGTTGTGAACTTCAGAATTGAAGCTATATTAAAATTCTGTAAGCGAATTCAGGATTCAGGTTCCATAATCCAGATTGGTTGTTCAACTATCATCAATGATATCAACCGGAACCGAAGAGTGAATTGCCTATACAAGTACATAGTGGAGAAGTGGCTTACATTAAAATCGCTCGTGCAATGGCCAAATCATCTTCCCCTGGATAACACTGCATGGTCAAGAAGTATGAACCCCATAAAAACTTTATATCAAAAAGCTAACCATAATTCTGTAACATACCTTTTTCTGCATTTGTGAAAATTAATTTCTTTTTTTTTTTTTTTGGTCGAAGATGAGTTTCTAGTGCTAAAAGAGGAGACACTAACTATAATTTTGTAGCTCACCTTGCCCATAAAATTTACTAAAGTCGAAGCAAACTCTTTGGGGTTGTTTCCTCGAACAAAATGATGCGACACTCTAACCATGTCCTGCAAAGCAATCAAACAAGATAATGGTGTTCACTCTGCACTTATAGCAAGAATAGTTTGAACAGACCAAAAAAAATAAAAAACGATTCCAACATGTCTTCCAAAACATTGTCAATAGCAAAAAGTGCTTCAGAATAAAACCTTGGAAAGATGACGCAATCACCAAAATGACCGTAAACAAGTTTGTATAAATAATGATCTGTTGGCCAAAATCAAGTTGGTCCAATATTCCATCTGACCTTACTAGCAATTAATATGCAGGCATTTTCAAAAAGTGGACTGTAGGGACAGTCTTTGAAATGTATGCACTCGAGAGCTAAATACTAAAGGATTATGGACAGCCGCAAGCACAGCAAAGAACACAATCAAGATGCTACTTACCACCTCAGGAGATTCAAAATATATGTAGTTCGCTAACATGACATGTATTTCTGGAGCTCCACCCTTGGGTGCACCAAACTCCTTAGACCACCTGAAAAGAGAGAAACAGAAATGCATTTTCAGTGCTCGATGACACTATAGGATCTGATATAAATTGTGTGCATGCTCGTCATGTACACACATGTTTAGTATAATTATGAAAGTAACCAGGAAATAAAAGATCAAAATTGATATTTTCCTTAATATGGATAAAGTTGGGAAAAAAAGAAGTTCAATATGAAGTGAAATTGTGGGTTATAATTGGTTTTTCAATAATTAATTACTGCAATTTTCTCCTAAACACCTATAAAAAATGCTAGTAAATGTTGAAAAAAGCGGGGAGGGGGCCGGTTAGCTTCTGTTAAAAGGGTATGAGTAACGACATTCTCTTCTTTCCCAACATTTATCATTTATTACCAAATTTCTTCTCTTCCTTGCACTTATCCAACATGGGAAAGTAAACGATTTCCCATTCTCAAGCCCCTTTTTCCCACCAACCAAACACATAGTTAGAGTAAATTGTAGATAAAATGCATGGATTAGACAAAAGAAAAAACCACATGAATATCAAATAGCATTGAATATTCAGATAGAGAGGAATCAAATATCTTAACTCCCACATAAAAGACCAAACCATAACCATGAAATCTCTCTCAAAATTGGGAAAAGGAAAATCTTGAACAAAACTCACTTAAGAGCAGATTTTAGAAACGATGAGCAGCCCTCAACACATGTTTTTGCTTCCCCAAGTGTTTCAGAAAGTTGTTGCATGTCATCTAAATCCCCTAACTGCTGCGGCACAGGTATCCGAGGAAATGCTTTATAAATTTTCCTGACACGACCTGACAAAATAAATAAATTTTTGTCATGATCACGAAAATATAGAAGCATCATAATATTAGAAACACCAGAACACCGAAAATGGCTAGGAAAACATCTGAATCATATCCAAAAATTCTATTTATCATAACACTGATACTCTGATACAAATAAAACCCGCTAGAAGAACCAACCACGAGAAGTTCAAAATTACTACAGAAGGTAAGAACAAGCCAACAGTGAACCAATCGAGAATTGAATTCTATACCATATGATAATAACAACTGACCTAGTGTTTCATCATCATAAGGGAATCTTCCTTTGACAAGTGTTTCCACAAAAAAAACAGCCAACTCAGCACCACAAGTAACCTGAATTTGTTTTCCGTATATACAGTGTTAGTAATACAGATTTGACTATGAAATGTCATGATATATTTTCTGCTTGTTTGTATCTTGACTATGTCCAAATTATGCAAATTTGTATCTCAAAACGCAGAGCCATGAAAGTATGACCTGCCCATGTTTCAGTTGGTTGCATGCGCCGGACTGAAGGATATCCACAGCCTCAGAAAACCTCTGAGCAGCTACATATCTGCAATAAAGCATCCATATTTGATCAACGTGCATGCCTTTAAGAAAGACAAAGGAATAAAATGGGTTCCTGGGTTCCTCAACAGCCATGCTCACTGTTAAATAAAATGAGGCTTTCTCCAATGCGGGAAAAATCTTGCAAGATGTGAACCCAGCCAATCAAGCAGGCACTCGCATCCCGCAAGATTTATCCCACATTGGAGAATTTCTGTCAGTACAATTCCCAATATTTTCCTGAATCATCATACTCTTAGGCCTCGAAACTAAATAACAGAAACTATCTAAGCATAAATTATAAAGAGCATATGATTCGTACCTTGCACTAATAGATTTGTACATTTGTTGAGCTCCATAGTAATTACCTTCCTCTACAACTTTCTCTAATTTCTCAATATTCTGCATTTAAAGTAGAAAAACAAAAATGCAATTGGAAACCATCCTTCCTGAAACCAACTGGCTGATAGAATGAAACCGAAAACTGTTCTTCATCAAAACTAAGCATCGAGTATCAAAGTAAGCAAGCATTCGAAACGAGATTTATTGCATTACCATAATCTCAACAACCAAATTCAGGCTGCATTTGTTACTTTGGAATGTAGGAAATCTAAAGCAAAAACCTTTTGTGGAAGAAATTATAAGTTTTTAGATCAAAAGTCAAAAGCCAAAAGCAATAAGCAGCTTTATGGACTAGAGTCAGCAAATACGATTAACACTGAGCATATCACATTCCAAATCAAACAAACACAAAACAGAGAGCTGATCATATTCATATATATCACAATTCTTCAAAAAGTAGAGCAAATTACGAATCAGAATCTCAAATCGGAGAAATTCCATAATTTCAGTGCAGAAAACAAAACCCGTCCTATGAATTCTCCAATCGAAACGTTTCCGAATTGAGGAAACACAAAGATTGCAGAAAACTTGAGGAAAGATTCAGACTTTTTCTTCGTTCTCACAAGAAACCAAGAGATTGGAAAGCAGGATTTGAGGTGGCGTACCTCTTGGGCGGGAGGCAGTGCGCCTCTTTTGGGTCTCTCCCGCGACATGATGATGGTCTCAGTTTCTGGGAGCGTCGAGTTCAAAGTGGACAAAGGTTGTACTCTCCAACTCAAACACACAAATAAAGAAAACTCAAACACAAAACGAATTCGGGTTTGGTAGATCCGCTTAATTACATCTCCACCAGTTAAAACTCACCCCCACTCTACCTTATAAAATAATTTAGACACCTCGTGAAACAGCATAATGGTTTGAATTCATCGTTACTTGGCGTCCCAGTCTAATCATTAAACGTTATATTAAAATTTACATATAAAGATATATTATTATTAAAATTAGCTTTTTTGCACACGCTCACACGTAAGAATGAGCAATGGTTATGGCAGGCGGGTAACTGCGATTATTTATCCATAACCGTTTATATTCATACCCGCATAACCGTTTACCCGTTGGGTAATTGCATAAATAGTTATACCCATAATCATAATCGTTTATAAACGGTTATCCATACTCATAATCGTGTACCCATTTAATCATAATCATTTACCCATTTAACCATAACCATAACCATTTATCCGTTTACCCGTTTTTGAACCCGTTTATCTTTTTTTTACCCATTTACCTATTTTTTCATCCGTCTACCTGTTTTTTTAACAACTTGAAAATTACAAAATAAAAATTTGTCATAATTTTTGTTTTCTGACACTTAAACACCGTTATAGGTGCATTTTAGCATGCATTCCCCTATTTTAATCATTTAAGTCCTTATACAATTCCAATAATTGAAATAATAGTTTACGAACGATATTTTTTTGCTACACCCAATCAAGTCTTTAATTATAATTCATATGATTACAAAGTAAAGCTTCTAAAAACAAAAAGTAATCATTATCTTGAATGATTCAAAGCTCCAAAATATTCTGAAACTAAACATTTTTGAACACGTTCAATCACAAAGTATCATCGACTCGTTGTCACAAAAAACGACCTACAAAATAAATGTATAAATTGAATTAGTATCCCAATTAGAAACACCGACACCAATTAGCATGAACAGAAGGCATTATGCAAAATCAACTAATATAAAACACCATTCAATCAACTGTTCCTTTACTAACAAAATGGCATTATGCAAAACCAACAGATATAAAACACCACTGATATAACAGTTTGCTGCTTGTATGGCAATGTCATGAATCAGTTTATAACTTTACAGACATGAATCGGTTACATTAACACAAAACCAAAATGAAAAAAGCAGCCATAAGACCATCATCCTCTCACCCGCATTATTCATGCCAGGTCAAACCTTATAGTTTATATCCCAATCGATAAAAAACTACAGTTTTATAGGCTAAAGGTAGTATATCCCCCTACAAATACCCATCTGCTCCATCAAAACTCTTTACCATATCATATTCACAAAGTGATATATCATCATATCAACTATTTAGATGGCAAGTCGCAGATGTTCTATTGATAGCACTTGCATACATGGTGACCAGATCAACTGGATAATTGTGTGTATTTTACACATGTCTTTGATTTATGCAGCAATCTTACTAGTGTTAATGTTTAATCTCACAAAATAGGCACACATTAATTACAAATACCAAGTTACTAAATTTATAATCGGTGGAATGAACCCTATTGGCCCCTCCAACTCAATTTCGGTGGAATTCAATTTTGTGAGTTCTTTGAGGGTTTTTATTTATTTATTTATTTTTAATTTTACACATATTAAATTAAATAGGTAAATGGATATCCGTTATAACCGCAGGTAATACCCATAACCGATAGATACCCGTTATAATCGCGGATAATACTCATAACCACCCATTTAAATTTCACTAAACGGTTATACCCATAACCGTTTATTTGTCTAAACGGTTACTCATAACCGTAACCGCTAACTTTAAATGGGCGGGTAACTGCGGTTACCCAAACCCATAGGTATTTTACCCATCCCTACTCACACGCATGCGAGAAGTATTTTGTAGATTGTATGTTTGCGTACATCATAACAATTTTTATTATTATTAGTTTTCAATAATTTCTTTATGAATTTTTTTTCTCTACCGTTGTGTTACAACGATTATTATAACCATGTTTTATAATTAACGTACATGGTCAAACCTTATTTTTCTCTATATGTTGCACAGTTTTAAAACATATAGTGGGGTAATTACCGTAATTTCTTTGTTGGGGTAAAGAACCACTATAGGTTTTGTTTATTATGGACATCCTAAAAATCTGTCATTTTTCTTTTTACTTTGCGTAAAATAATGATTTATATGTTATTCATGCAATCGTCAATCAATATGGGATTTTAGATGCAAGTTCCTGGCCAAAGTCCATAAACAATAGTATGTAAATATAAATAAATAAATAAAGTAGATAAAAACATTAAGTATTGGTAACAAAACACAAAACAACTTAAATGTCATTGTCACATACCGGCCTGAATCTACCACATCTCGGGCCCGTTCCACCACCGTAGCACAATATTGTCCGCTCTGGGCTTACCATTTCCTCACGGTTTTGTTTTTTGGAAACTCACGAGCAACTTCACAGTGGATCGCCCATCCTCAGAATGATATGGCCTCCTTCTCGCTTAACTTCGAAGTTCCTACGGAACCCGAAGCCAGTGAGCTCCTAAAAGGCCTTGTGCTAGGTAGGGATGAAAATATACATTTAAGGATCACTCCTCTGAACGATGTGGGATGTCACAATCATAATATAAAGCAAACATAACAATATTTACATTATTCAGAATACACATAGTATATATTAACTCTCTCATTTTAATGGTATATGGAGTTCATAAATCGTACCCACCTAATCAATTGCAACTATTCATTACCATGACTTCAGTAATAGGAAACATAAAACAATGAGAAGGTAACTATGATACTAAAGAGTCACGTGTTGTGTTAGTTGTTTTCTTTCTCATGCGACGACTTAAAAATAAAATACAACATACAGTTATAAATAAAAGAAAATGAAACATACAGTTACAAAAGTAAGTTCAAAGAGGTTAGTTCGTATTATGTAAATTGTTATTTTATCAGATTAAATTAAAATTAAAATCTAGTAAAAAATAAAAATTAAATTGTTAATTCAAAATTTTGTACGCTTATTACTACAGTCTAATGATATTTCTTTTCTTCACCTATACGTGAGAGGTCTCAAGTCCTATTGTGAGGCTTTTGGCTCACTCTCTCATCTCTTAATGTAAATATATCATTTGTTTAAAAAAAATGAAAACTTTGTTTATATATAAGAAAACTAAAATTATAATATAAATATTCTTGGAAAAAGACTTTCAAAGACCTAATTAAAAGTTATTTCCAATCGCGTCCCCATCCCAAACCAAACCGAAAAAACATATGCGTTCGTCCTACCCCTCAGAAGTGCCAAAGTAGCTAGCTTTGACCCTGTCCCGCAACCAGAGTCCTCTCCAGTCTTCAAATCGTTGCTGGGTTTTGCTCCAAAAGGTTAGTGGGTTTCTGAGTTTTCATTTCTGAGCTTTTTATTTCACACATTTTGGTTTCTTCCTGCTGAATGAGGTTTATTTTATATATGTTTTTTAATCTTCTATTTACATGTGGAGATGGTGTGATAATGGTGTTGCAGACCATCTGTTTGTGAATATTCCTGAAAGCAATTTTTCTTTAAATTGGTAAAGTTTATGATAGATAGCAATAGCAACTTGGTTTTGCACCTTTTGCTTAATTTGGATTGCCCATTAGCCTACATTAGTCGTAGGCGCGTAGGATGGAGAGAAAATCTTACTCACACCTGGGATGTCACTGCGGCTGCATCTCAAGTCAATCGTGCAATGTCATGTGTTTTCTTTTGCATATGGCATTGCCTGATTGAATCGGGAAACCGCCACTGTGGAATTCCAGGTTCGAGGCTGTTCTTTCTCCTAGGTGGGATTACGTTTAGCCCTTTGACAGTGGTGGCACTTTGTTTTGCTGCTATGTCAGCAGTTGAGCGGTAGGATTTTGCAAGTCTGCTCTGTAATTGTGGAGCCATTCGGTTAGTAGTGTCTTATACCTCTTGCCCCATTTTTCTTTATCCACTCCAAACCTTGTTATATATAACCATTTCATGAAATTACAGCTTCATGACTATGCTACTTCTGTGGGTTTTTTCTTCGTTTCCTTATGCAGATCTTCAAGCAATTCTTGTTGAATTTTACTTTCTTTTCATTAGCCTTGTTTAAATTTTTACTGTCTTAGTGTATTTTCCTTGTGAATAAGAAGTTTCGTGTGTTTTTCATGATATTTGAAAGATTTGCTTCTGGTGTGCATTAAACGTTCAACCCTTTTCGTGAAAAGAAAACATCCGGTTCCTGATGCAGGGCGGAGCGGAGATATAGAAAGATAGTATAAGCTTGAGACGAAGGTTGAAAATGAGCAGCGAGGCTTTGCAAGTTGCCAAGGTGTACCGCCACCTTCTCAAAGCCGTGAAGAAACATGTTGCCAAAGAAGAGAGTAAGAGGCATTTTATAAAGTATGCAGCCGAAGAATTTAGGAACAACTGCAAACTGTCAGACCCATCTTCTATTCAGCATAAGATTAAGCTTGCCGAGAACTACACTTTACTTCTTAACAGTGTGCACCATCACAAGGTACTTCTGTCCTTCAAGGCTCTAATCAAAGTTCTTTCCTTTCATTCCTTTTGCCAATTTTAAGGCTTTTGGATGTTTCATTATACTAGGTTGCTCTCAAGTTGCTCTATTGAATATATGCGTTGCGTATGTAGGATAAACGGATACTGAAATGGTTTTGTTTTTAGATGTATCAAGTTCTAGTTTTGCCATTAGACTCATTACTAGTTCAATGTCTGCAGTTAGAGTCATTAATCGCGCCCACACACAACTGACCCTATCATTGCGTGTGCGGCGTGACTGACCCTTGGATGATCCTATTAAATTTATCAAATAGAACCCCCTGGAAAACATTCATGTAAATTTTCATAAACTAATCTAAATAGTTTTCATTTGGAGTGTTTTTCTCGAATTGAGCTCTCGAAGTGTTTTCCTATAAAACTTAGAGTCGGGTGTAATTTCTAATTTACGGAAAATCTCTAAAAATTAAGATACGATACGCTATGGATACGGCAAATAAAAATGTATATAGCAACAAAAATATACATTTTAAAACATAATTCATTATTCTAATTCAAGTACGTTTGAGTTATTAGAGAAGGAAAGTTCGAAATTTAATCCTCTTTATATAGTAGAAGAAGTGTGAGAGTCGTATTCATGGTTTTAATTAGAGGGAAGCTCTTTGTATTTAGCAACTTTCAATTATAGATGTCTCCTATTAATTTTCTACTCCTCACTACCTTTTTTTGAAAGTGTAAATGTATCTTAAAAGCAGGATACATGTATCCTAAATGTAGGATACACATATCCATCATGTCAAATTCGTGTCCATCAACCAGGGTACGTGTCGGACTAGTATCCGAGAGTATCGAACAAGTATCGTATCCGATCAAGTATCGGATACGGGATATGGAACCAAACAGAAGTATTTGTGCATCATATCCGTAGTAAAAATGCAAGTGAATTCTTGTGCTTCTTGCAGGAAGCACTTGAAGTGCTTTTGCAACCCTAAAACATTTTCTCTAAAAGTGCTTTCAATCATTTTAAAAGCACTTTTAAGCGAGCCCTAAAATTAGTATTCTAGGAATTTCATCCAGGCTGAGTAATGAATGTGCACCTTTTTTCATCTCTATGCCTACTAGCATCGAATACTTATTATTTTCTATTGCAGTAACTTTGTTTATCTAAGAAACTATAGAGCTGCATCATAACGTTGTCGCTTTCTCTTCATCGAACTTTCTAATTTTGTATAATTTGATGTGCAGGACTTGTTGTTCTCTTACAACATTGCTGTGGATAGATCAGATGAGATGAAGAGAGTGCTCGGAAAATCGGCTGCAAGTGTGGGTCTTCAACTTCCTGAGGTCTATCAACCTTGATATTTTGGTTGGGTCCATATGCTCCATCCTATATCCTCAGGAATTTTGGTGTTCCATTGATAAATAATTAAAATGTTATTTGTTTGGTGCCAACGTATCGAACCAAACATTTGTTTGAGAGGTTATTTGTTGTAACAAAATTAAGTTCTGCTGCAGCATCTGAATCAATCCTCTGTACTTTTGGCCCAAGGAAATGGAAATATTCCAAATGTTGGGAGTTATAAGAGTATACTGCCGATTTGCCCCCTGAACTATCACCCAACTTTCGATTTCCCCCCTGAACTTTTTAATTGGAAAATTAAGGACTTAAACTAATTTTTTTAGCCGATTTGCCCCCTGCTGTCAATTTTTCATTCATTCCATCCAAATTTTTGTTAAATGGAAGCATATGCACAACATGTGTGGGTAGTTCGGTCGCTTCATTCTTTAAAATAATTGAAAACCTTAGATTTCTAAAATATAAACCTATGCAAATATGTGTGATTCTATAGCTTTTGTATCTAAAGGTCTAGTGAAATGACACTTTTGTCCACAAATGAGAGTTACGTGGTTTGCACATGATAAGAGTTAACGTTAATTTGGATGAAATCTATGAAAAACTAACTGTAGGGGGGAAATTGGCCAAAAAAAATTAGTTTAAGTCCTTAATTTTCCAATTAAAAAGTTCAGGAGGGAAATTGAAAGTTGGGTGATAGTTCAGGGGGCAAATCGACAGTTAACTCGGAGTTATAATGATTTCACCAGGGTTTGATATGGTGGGGCCCCATGCTTGATTTTTAGGGTTTGTTTGGAAATACTTTTAAATGGTTGAAAGTGTTTTTAGTGGAAATGTTTTGGGACCAATTCTTAGTAAAATTACATGTGAATCCTAGAAAAGCTCATCAAGTGCTTTTAGAACTCAAAGACATTTTTGATCATTTTAAAAGTACTTTCAAATAAGATCCTAATAGTTGATGCAGCTTCAGAATCAACGGTTAAAAGTCGAAATTAGGGTAGCACTCTAGCAAAATATGGTGATAATTAAATCATTTTGTGCTGTAAATTCTATCCCAAATCTCCCAAGCGAGCGTTATAGGCAGAAATGTTTATCCACCCAACATAGTGCGCACAAAGTTTACCCAGGCTAGGCTTCCACAGGAAGAAACATGCAAAACTCGACACGTGTCGGTCAACAAATGTCCCACGTAGCACCAAGATTTCTAGGCTGTGACACCTATGCTAACTGATCTTGGCTCCTTGTTTCTTTTTTATAAATCTATACTTTAATTTCTAGGCTGTGACACCTATGCTAACTGATCTTGGCTCCTTGTTTCTTTTTTATAAATCTATACTCTGACTGAAGTAAATCTAGAGCACAAAGTGGAGCATAAAATCCTCCCAAATTCAGAAACGTTTCTGGAAGTGATATTGGCAATCATCCTCCCACCTGTTGGAGTCTTCCTTCGTTTTGGCTGTGGAGTGAGTTATTCTTTCACCCTATATTCCCCAAATGCCATTTCATTTTCAGAAATTAATTGTCTCGAATCTCAATTGCTGAAATGATTAGTTTTTTAGTATGTCGTTGATATTACTTTGATCAGTTCAACCATTGAAATAATTCTTTTATTAGCATGCCGTGGATATGATTTTGATCAGTTTAGCAATTGAAATTGTTGTGCCTTGGCCCGTTCATTAGTGCGGAAACGAGATTCAGATTACAACCTCACCAAAATCACACTCAGTTGAACATAATAAAATACAAGAAATAAAGACACCGAGAAATTTACGAGGTTCGGCAAAAACTTGCCTACGTCCCCGGAGAGATATTGCTCTTCACTATGAGAATAACAGTACAAGTACACATGAGTTAAATCAACATAACCCAATCCCAAATCCCTTGCACACCCACTCATAGAATTTTCCCAAGAGCCTCACTCTACCCCAAGAGTTCTTTCACTATAATACTTTTCACTCTAGCTCTCTTGATTTTCTCTCACCCGTGCCCATGCTTTCCCATGGGAGAGCCGAATGCTCTCCCCCTTTGGATGCTCTCTGATGCCTTCTCAGGAGAGAGCCGAATGCTCTCTCTCTCTCTTTCTCCACTTCGGCACTTTGCAGTTAAATGGAAAGAAAATGAATCAACCTCTCCTTTTTTGCACAGACATAATGATGATGCATCATGCTCCCTTTGCCTTTTACTCAAAACCCAAAGCCACTTTCGTGGCAAGCAAATGGGAAATCAATAAAAAAGGCCAAAACAAAAGAATCCCAAGCAAACATCATCATTGTCTTCCACTATTTATCCGAAAGTGCACCACATTATTTTTCCACTAAATGCAAAGCATCCACAATTGCACAAATCATCCACTACCGAAAACACATGGGTCACTTCATTGTTGCCAGCTCAAAATATGAGCCAATCATAACAATCTCCACCTTGGCGAATATACCATGCAAAAATCCTTGCACCCATCACCAAAGTCCATTGGCCTTACGTACCAGCATGCACACTCTGAATCCACCTCGTTGGTCCTGTTTTGATTCAGTCACTGCCAATGCATGTGCAGCTGCTGCAAGCTAAAAATCACAATTTAGCTTCAGACAGGATCTCGACACATCCTCGTCTCCTCCAGCAGGTTTTCCTCCTCTTTATTGTCTGCAACCTGGAAACTCGTCAGCGCGCCCGTTTCCAGCAACAACCCATCGAGCCAGACAAAATTCCCACACTTCCTCCTACCTCAGGACCATCTCATCACCTGTGAATCCCATAGCTCCACCTGCTGCAAAACCCCTGCAACACTTGAGACTAAACATCACCAGGAGAAGTGTTGCTTAGAGTACCTAGAGGGCATACTCAAAGTCTTCCTCCACAAACTTGCTACAACCCGGCCTTGCACCGTAGCACTATGGACCCTTGCCTCCGGAACCGGATCTGAACCTGATGTCTCTCTCAGATCCTCTTTCCAATTTTCTTCCACAATTCCGACCTTTAATAATTTAAGCAGTCTTGTGCCCACCATCATTCATGGTCTCCTTTGTGTATCATTCCACACCAAAGAAACTTGCACCTGCTCTAAACTTACTGTAACTTTCCATGCAGTAAAGTTTCACAAGGTTCTCGTACGAATCTGAAAGTGAGGGAAGAAGAAAGAGGCCTTTGTCTTCATCATCAACATCAACTTTCGCAGTTGATCCAAGCATCCCTGAACACGGCTTCCATTTCTTCAGGCTTCCATTACTCTCCTTTACCAAGAGTAAAACAGCCTCTCCCATTAAACTGCTCAACTGAAAATTCCATGGTGAACAACAAATCTGGACCTCCAACGAACCAAGCGTCCAACGATGCTCTGATACCAATTGTTGTGCCTTGGCCCGTTCATTAGTGCGGAAACGAGATTCAGATTACAACCTCACCAAAATCACACTCAGTTGAACATAATAAAATACAAGAAATAAAGACACCGAGAAATTTACGAGGTTCGGCAAAAACCTGCCTACGTCCCCGGAGAGATATTGCTCTTCACTATGAGAATAACAGTACAAGTACACATGAGTTAAATCAACATAACCCAATCCCAAATCCCTTGCACACGCACTCATAGAATTTTCCCAAGAGCCTCACTCTACCCCAAGAGTTCTTTCACTAGAATACTTTTCACTCTAGCTCTCTTGATTTTCTCTCACCCGTGCCCATGCTTTCCCATGAGAGAGCCGAATGCTCTCCCCCTTTGGATGCTCTCTGATGTCTTCTCAGGAGAGAGCCGAATGCTCTCTCTCTCTCTCTTTCTCCACTTCGGCTCTTTGCAGTTAAATGGAAAGAAAATGAATCAACCTCTCCTTTTTTGCACAGACATAATGATGATGCATCATGCTCCCTTTGCCTTTTACTCAAAACCCAAAGCCACTTTCGTGGCATGCAAATGGGAAATCAATAAAAAAGGCCAAAACAAAATAATCCCAAGCAAACATCATCATTGTCTTCCACTATTTATCCGAAAGTGCACCACATTATTTTTCCACTAAATGCAAAGCATCCACAATTGCACAAATCATCCACTACCGAAAACACATGGATCACTTCATTGTTGCCAGCTCAAAATATGAGCCAATCATAACAGAAATTTGATTTATGATCGTTTAGTTTATTTACCTTTGATACGTATATAGTGGGAAAATGCAGGTGGAGTTCTGGATATGTTTGTTGCTGACAATATTGGGATATATACCCGGAGTCATATATGCATTATGTGTCCTTGTCGTATAATTAAAAGCTTTGGACGATCAAGGAGAATAATGGATAATGGTAAACGTGTATTTTGTTATGTTTTTCTTTTTCTTTTTCTGTCAAATATTTAAATGTCAAGTTCTTTAGTTTCAAGTGGATGTGTACAAATATGTAAACTTAACAATAATATCGAAGAGGAAACTCTTATAGACTCACAAGTAAATTGTTCGAAAACAAAACAAAAATGTTATGGTCTCGAAAACACAAAACATATGAACACAACGTGAAGGAAAAGATTATGCAAGTCATGTTTTTATAGCTCGATGTGAAAATCATATGTTTGCATTATTGAAACTGATGGGTGGCCATCATTTTGTGTTAAAGTGTTATTCCTTAATTTTAGGGTTTATGTCTTCTAGGAGATTTCTTGTGAGTTGTATCTAGGGCTAGCCTTTTATTCCTTAATTTTAGGGTTTATGTCTTCTAGGAGATTTCTTGTGAGTTGTATCTAGGGGTAGCATTTTTCTCTCTAGCTACTACTTTGTAGCTGTTTGCATTTGTTTATTAGGTAGGTTTTTCCTTCCTTGCTTTGTCTCCTTTTTATGAAACCTCTCCCTTGTAATTCTTTTTCATGAATACATACACACTTTGTTGAACTTAAATCTCAACATGGTATCAGAGCAGGAACCCTAGGGTCCTGCCTCTGTTGTTCAATCCATTCCATTCAAAAAACATTATTTATTTCTTGGTGTCTTCTGCTCTTCGTTCACTGTCATGGCAGAAGACCATACTTTAAGCCGAGAGGCAGCAAGCTGGTTAAACACTTTATCTTCCAGTGTTATTCATGGTGAAATCAATCCAAATCTGCGCCTATGCTCAGTGTTATTAAACGAGTTTAATTACCTACCATGGTCTCACGCCATCTCTTTCTTGCCTTAGGTGAAAGATCGAAGCTAGGGTATGCCAATGGAAGCATTAAAGCACCTGAACCATCCTCTACATTGTATGATGCATGACATGCAAACGATCAGCTTGTTATGTCCTGGATACTTAACTCTATGGAACCTAAGCTGTCTGAACTCTTCAGTTACTCAGAATCCTCTCATGTTTTGTGGGAATCTATCAAAAAGATGTATGGCAGCCAAAACAATGCTGCTCGTATATTTCAACTCAAGAAGGATCTCACTGGGCTAAGGCAAGGTGATAAATCCTTCGTGCAACACCTTGGGAGCATGAAGTCCATGTGGAATGAACTTGACATGTATCGTCCACATACAACAGATTTCACTGCACTCCTTAAAAGAGCCGATGAAGACAAAGTGTTTCAACTTCTAGCAAGTCTTGGAGCAGAATATGAAGATCTTCGAAGTCACTTGCTGATGACTGCAGATATGCCCTTGTTTAATAGTGTTTGTCAAGCTGTCCAACGGGAGGAAACTCGAAGAAAAGTCATGCACATTGAACCCAAGTCCAACTCTGAGGCAAAGGTTTTTACCAGCAATCATAAACACACTGGTGAAAAAAAAAATTTACTGGAAAGAAAGCAGATTGGAAATGTACCTACTACAACATGAAAAGGCACATAAGGGAAAAATGCTGGATCCTACATCTGGAGTTAAAGCCAAAGTTTGATCAAGAAGGAAGAATGATCAAAGAAGGCAAGGGAATTTTTCCAAAGGCTCTCCATTCAACTAGCTCGTTGACTGGTGGTTTACCAAACTTCACTGCAAATGAAGTGATATCTAAGAATCCTACTGCCATGCTTGGAAAATTTGCAGGCTTCTTGAATGAGACCACAACCCAAGACAATGTTTCAAGTATTATCTCTGCCCTCTCCACTGCTCTCAATGAAATTACGCATGATTGTTGGATCATAGACTCAGGTGCCACAGATCATATAACAAATAAGTCCTCTTGCTTAGATAAGTTTCAAAATATGCCTGAGTCTTCACTTATGTCTATAGCAAATGGGAAAGGAGAACCTATTATGGGAAAAGGTAAACTTAAACTTTTAAGTGATGAGATTGAGTCAACAGCCTTGTATGTGCATTCATTTCCTTTCCAGCTTTTGTCCATAGAAAAACGCACAAACACACTAAATTGCCTTGCTATGTCTATAGCAAATGGGAAAGGAGAACCTATTATGGGAAAAGGTAAACTTAAACTTTTAAGTGATGAGATTGAGTCAACAGCCTTGTATGTGCATTCATTTCCTTTCCAGCTTTTGTCCATAGAAAAACGCACAAACACACTAAATTGCCTTGCCATATTCTCCCCTCACAATGTTGTATTTCAGGATCGAGTCACCCAGAAGAAGATTGGTGAAGGGTTTCTATTGAATGGACTCTACTATCTTTCAAAGAAGCTTAAGCCTGTTAAGCATCCTTTTGCCAACCTAAGTCTTCCTCAAGAGTACCAACTTTGGCACCTTCGATTGGCCCATCCCTCAGAACCTGTGATGAACAAACTATTTCCAAAATTTTGTAAAGCCACCCATGAATGTGAAGTCTGTCAAATGTCAAAAGCTACTAGGCTTCCTTTTGTTTCTTCCAAGTCTAGAACCAGTAAACTGTTTGAGGTTGTTCATTCAGATATTTGGGGTCCTTCTCGTGTAGAATCATTTGATGGATATAAATATTATGCCACCTTTATTGATGACTATTCTCGTTGCACTTGGATTTACCTCTTGAAATTCAAAAGTGAATTCTTTGATGCTTTCAAAGACTTTCATCAATTAATCTTAAACCAATTATCCTCTAAGTTAAACATTTTACAGTCGGATAATGGCACTGAGTATACATCCAACAATATGTCTAATTATTTGAGCAATCATGGGATTTTACATCAAACTAGCTGTGTTGGTACACCACAACAGAATGGTGTAGCCGAGAGAAAAAACTGTGACTTATTAGAGAAATCCAAATCTCTTATGCTTCAAATGCATGTTCCTAGAAGGTTTTGGTCTCAGGCTCTCCTCACTGCAGCCTACATCATCAACAGGTTACCTACCTGTGTATTGAATTCAAAATCACCTGTTGAAGTAAGGAAGGGAAGAACTATTGACATCTCACACCTGAGAACTTTTGGATGCACATGTTATGTCCATATTCAAGCTGCACATCGAGACAAGCTTGATCCCAGAGCTGTCAATAGTGCCTTCATAGGATAGTCGAGCACTAAAAAAGGATACAAATATTACAATCCTCTTAATGGAAAGATTGGTGTCTCAAGGGATGTTCGATTTGATGAGAATGCTCATTTCTTTCACAAAAATAACAGTGAAGAACCTTAGGGGGAGAACCTACTGGAAATTTTTCCTTTGCCCACTCCAGCAAATCTACATGAATTCAATGTTTATCTCGACCACCACTTAGAACAACATGATGATGAGGAAACATCTCCTGATCAAGAAAGATGAGGCACTACTTCTCAACCTATCTTGGCACCACGAAAAAACCCTACTCGTGGCAAGCATCCTCCTCTAAGGCTGCAAGAGTATGTTACGTACATGGCAAGACATCCCATCTCCAAAGCCTTAACCTATAAAAAACTGTCACCATCCCATGCAGCTTTTCTACATCAGTTGTCCACTAATGGGAACCAAGAAATTTTCTGCTCACATTCCAGTATGGCAGAAAGCTATGAAAGAAGAGCTTCAAGCACTGAACAACAACCAAACATGGAGTGTGGTTGATCTTCCAAAAGGAAAAGGGGCAGTAGGGAGTTGGTGGATATACAAGACCAAGTTTCATTTAAATGGCAATATTGAACGATATAAGGCTCGTTTAGTAGCTCGTGGCTTTACTCAAACTTATGACATTAACTACAATGAGACATTTGCTCCCGTAGCCAAAATGAGTATTGTACGAGTGTTGTTATCTGTGGCAGTCAATCTCGATTGGTCTCTATTTCAAATGGATGTGAAGAATGCATTTCTTCATGGTGACCTCGAAAATGAGGTGTACATGAAGCTTCCTCCCGGACATCCACAAGAGCATGAAACTAACAAAGTTTGCAAGCTCCATAAGGCATATGGACTGAAGCAATCTCCCCGAGCCTGGTACTCGAAGTTAAGTTCAGTCCTTGAAGCTGTAGGATTCACAAGGAGCCATGTCGATTCCTCATTATTTGTTCGCACTGGTATAAGTGGCAAACTAGTTGTTCTTATATATGTTGATGATCTTATTATAATAGGTGATAACATAGAAGAAATCAATGCCCTCAAATCCTCTCTTCATCAACAATTTGCCATTAAAGATTTGGGAATCTTAAAGTACTTTCTTGGCATTGAAATGGCTACTTCCTCCAAGGGTTTGTTCTTAAATCAAAGGAGGTATGTTCTTGATCTATTGGATGAAGTTGGCATGTTGAATTGCAAGCCCCCTTCTATTCCTCTAGTGAGTAGACTTCAAGTAGATGCACCCAGTGAACCACTACCAAACCCTAAGGTTTATCAATGCGTGGTAGGAAAACTAATCTACCTCACTATCACCAGACCTGATATTGCTTATTCTGTAAGTTTTGTTAGTCAATTTATGCACTTTCCCTCGATGATTCACTGGGAGAGTGTCAAAAGGATACTCAGATACTTGAAGGGATCCATTGGCAGAGGTTTACTCATGCAAACATGGTTCAAATCATATCATGACATACACTGATGCTGACTGGGTGGGTAATGCCCTCGATCGGAAGTCTACCACTGGTTTTTGTACTTTTGTTGGTGGCAATCTTGTGACATGGAAGAGTAAAAAACAAACCGTGGTTGCAAGATCAAGTGTTGAGGCTGAATATAGAGCCATGGCAGCCACGACTTGTGAATTAATTTTGTTAAAAAGTCTCCTAACGGATCTTGGCTGCGTCAACAAAGAACCTATGTCCTTGTTTTGTGACAACCAAGCTGCCATGCATATAGCTTCAAATCCGGTATTCAACGAAAGAACAAAACACATTGAAGTTGATTGCCATTACATCCGAGCACAAGTCCAATCCAAAGTCATCAACACCGTGTACACTCGAAGTTATGATCAACTTGCTGACTTGTTTACAAAAGCTCTCGACTCTACTCATTTTCAAAGATTGCTGAGCAAGCTTGGATCAATCAACCCCCTTGATCCAGCTTGAGGGGGAGTATTGAAACTGATGGGTGGCCATCACTTTGTGTTAAAGTGTTATTCCTTAATTTTAGTGTTTATGTCTTCTAGGAGATTTCTTGTGAGTTGTATCTAGGGCTAGCCTTTTATTCCTTAATTTTAGGGTTTATGTCTTCTAGGAGATTTCTTGTGAGTTGTATCTAGGGCTAGCCTTTTTCTCTCTAGCTACTACTTTGTAGCTGTTTGCATTTGTTTATTGGGTAGGTTTTTCCTTCCTTGCTTCGTCTCCTTTTTATGAGACCTCTCCCTTGTAATTCTTTTTCATGAATACATACACACTTTGTTGAACTTAAATCTCAACATGCATGATATGTTTCAACCAAACAAAGATTGCAATGCTGGTTGGAGGAATTGTCTGGAAATGTTTGGTTTTTTTTTTCCCTTGTATGTAAGGTTAAAAGTAACACATCTTTTAAAAAACAATAAAAATGTTTACACTTGATTTAAACCTATTCAATGAAATTTGTAACAGCTTTCCGTTATGATAATTATTTGTTACTTCCTAATTAGTATAGAACCGTTATCTTTGTAATCCCTTTATAAATATTGTCAGACTTCTTTAGCCTAGTCGTGGTGTTCTTCGTGCTTTTTGTCATGGCATCCATCACTTTCTCCATGAAGAGGAAGAGGAAGGGATGGATGTCATGACAAAAAGCACGAACAAGACGAAAATCGAACCTAAGGTGAAGAACTCTGATACCATGTTTTCCTAGGTAAAACAATATTTATACGGGATTACAAAGGTACCAACCTATACTATTAACAATGTAAAGTACAATATCATAACGAAAAAGTTGTTACAAAACTCATTGAATTGGTGATGAATGTTGTGACTCCCTTTATCATTTTAGACATTTCAGAAGAAAAAAAACATGGCCTTTTCTCAAAACGGATTATTATATTGGAAGTTGTAACATTCTAGTGGTCATCTCCCCCTCTAATATCATATTTTGGTTTCAGTCTTTTAGACCAACTTCAATGCTTGGTATAGATTTGTAGGTCATAAAATTTAGAGCTTGTTTGGTATTTTATTAAAAAATTGTATTATTTTTCAAAACATTTCTTAAGAACATCATTTGAAAATAATTTTCTTTAAGATTCAAAAACTTGTTTAGTATGAGATTGAATTTTTTTTTATCTTCAAACTTAAATTGGGCAAAAAGATCCAAAGAGGGGTTGCATGAGAAGGAGAAAAAGGACAGAGGAGGAAAGAAGGAGAACCGGAGAGACAAAAAGAAGAGAAGGATCGGAGGAGAATCGGATGGGCACGGGCTAGGTTGGGCCCAATTTTGAAGGAATCTCTGATCCTACCCGTTTTAATCTATAACGGGACGGGTTGGGTTAGGTACAGAGATTTTTAGTTTTGGAACTGAACTTTACCCAGCCCATTTGAACGGGCGGTTCCGGACGGACCAATGATCCAACTCTTTTTTTCTTTCTTATATAAAATACATCATTTTTAAAAAAATAAGGCTGCAGCCACTGCACTACAATGCACATCAGCACTGCAGCACATATTAGGGGAGTATAAAAAGCACAGATTGTGCCTAACAGCACATATTAATATTATTATCCAAATCCAAATTAACATCTCCAAAACATCCAATGCAAAGTCCAGATCCAAAGTAACATTCAAATCCAAAATAACCCAAAAGAAAAATTAGTGAATAAACCCTTTGAAAACTTAAATAACATTGCGGTAATCTATCCATGGTTCCTAACCGAGTGCAAATTATACAGTAATTCATATATGATATACACAATTCTCATCTAACTTGTGAAGTTGTTCATTTTGTTTCAAGCATTAGGGGTCCTGACAACTCGATGAAATAAGGTTCCAATAAAAGAAAAAAGTAGATCTAATTCGTATGAATATTAAAATGCATCATTCAAAATATCATAAGATGTTTTGAACACAAGCAAAAATGTCGGACTATGGTTATCCTCGATTTAATCACAGGATGATCGTACCCATCAATAGACGGGTTCGAAAAATAAATTCATAGATGTATAATACACTCGTTAATGAGATTTTAAAGTCCATTATAGGACAAGTCATATGCCCCATCGACGAGTGCCAAGAAAAAAAAATTGATGCCACTAGAACGTAAGCCCCGTTCGGTTAGGTCCAGCAAATGACCAAGCGAATAACTATACCATCGGCCAAGGATATCCGGGCATGAAGCCTATAAAGCTCCACGCGTGTCTCAGCCCATCGAACAAGTCGATAAGACTCCAAGCACTCGGAGGCTACCTGTTTCCAGGGCTGCATCTCTGCAGATCATGGGCCCGGGGACTTTCCTGGGCCTCGTTCCATTCTCGGAATTGTGGCCCGATCGCTTCGTCCGGTGGCATCACTGGCAGCCTTTCTGCAAAGGTTTATAAAGCCAAGTAAAATTATTACCTCTCCGATGTGGGATGTAAGGACATAAAGAACAAATCCACGACTGAAAAAGTAAAAAGGGCAAACATGTCATTTACTGAGGTAGGCAAGAGTAAACGAAGAATTTTTAGGATATTCATGTATGATGATTCCTATATAAATTCTATCTGAATCTACTTCAACTTCATACAAGGGTTATCAGATTCGTATTGTTTTGGTGAAAACATTCCTGATGTATAGAGAACCATTTGTGATAAAAATCCAATATAAGAATAAACCAAAAGTTTTAGTAGTTAGATACACTGATCCGAAAAATACAAACCTTATAAACACAATGTGAGAGAAATATTTATATGATACCGAACTGGTTCTCAGACATTGAGATATGTCGATTTTGGTATTGGATCAGACCTCTTGTTTGGTTTCGTGAAACAAACGTTGCAACTAATATCAAGTTGAATATAGTTCTTCACGATCACAGCCATGCGAAGGTTCCAAACTTGAAAAGAAATCAATGTCTAGGGAATCCATCACTGGCCAATATAGAGCTTAATTGGAATAGATGTTGGAAATTGACGTTTCTTTTCGGTTTTCGGTTGCTAAACGTGGTTTAAACCGATATGCTGCTATGCTAATTTTGATATTCTGTGATCAAATCATCCTATCATGCAGACATTGTGATCACAAACCATTAAAGGGAACTTTAACGGAAAGCTCTCAGTGCTGTTCACTTTAACGAAAAACCATATTTTTACACAAAAAAATCAATCATGATACTATTTATTTTACCCTTTATTTTGTCATTATCGTTAAAACTCAAAGTTTTCAAGCTCTTTTCATAAATTTTTACTAAATTAAAACCAAATCAACTTTTGATAGTCCTACATTTCCAAAATTTTGTTTCAGTTGGACACATCCAGATTTGAATAACAGAAACTGATTCTCACCAAAAGAAACTGAAAAGTTGTTACAACTATCATCTAAATGGGAAACAACGCTACCACGACAGAGACTTGAGGCATAGACGAGCTCCCTCGATAAGCTTAAGACCTTGGCTTTTCCTTCTTCTCCTTGAAGAGGGCCAACAAAGAGACACCAGACACCTTCACAACCTTGAACCTGACTCCGGGAATATCTCCCACAGCGTGCCCCTTCCGTCCGAATCCAGCAATCAATACCTCATCCTGCGCAAACCCAATCACGTACATATCACTAAGTTAAGAAAACAGAGATGATAACAAGCATTCCAGGACCGTTATACAAGAATTAAAACTCTTTGCAGATCAAGACCACAATCACGTACATTTTCCTCGATGTAGTTTAAGCAACCATCGTTGGGTACAAAAGCAGCAATCTTCTTTCCATTTTTGATCAGCTGAACACGAGCACATTTTCTAATAGCAGAGTTAGGCTGCTTAGCCTCAATACCACTGCATTAACAATCCACGATGTGTGACAACTCGATTTAAACCTAAACGCAGCATAAAAAACAAAATACAATGTTCAGGGAAAAGAGGGAGAGAGATAGAGATCGTACATCTTTTCTAGGACAATGCCTTTGGCATGAGATGAACCAGAAAATGGCTTTTTCCATTCATTCCCAAGGTGGGACTTCTTGTACGACTTGTCAGCCCACCTCTGATTCCTGCGGTGGGTCTTGAGCTTACGAGCAGCTCCCATTCCACGTGTTTTCCTGCAAAATACACACAATCTCTTAATTTCAAAATAATCTCACTTAAAACCAGTATTCAAGAGCCAGAAAATGCAATCCAATCTTAAAACCAGTTTACAAGGGCCAGAAAATGCAATCCCATCTCAAGGATACAGAAGCATAAATCCACCACCGTTAATTTCAAAACAATCATGCAAGCATTAGTCAAGCAAAAAAAAAAAAATTAAAGGCAACCGCTCACGCTTCATTGCATTCAACAAAAGAGTTCGAGTATGATTACCAACAAACCATTAGACGCCCCATGGTACAATTTAACATCAATACCTACGTATGATTCAATTCACTCCTAGAGCATACGCTACTCATTCCCAATCATTCATACTACGAATCCTACATATCCTAATCTCACTGTCCCCAATCAAAAAACAAATTAAGCTTTGTCAACCTTGATTTACCCCATTCGACCCGAACATAATTAAAAAAAAAACCATTCACTAATTCGCTTTTGCTTCAAACGCTTTCAAGGCAAACCAACACAGAAAATTTTGCAAACAGAAAATTAACCACACATAAATACATTGCGAAAACATGAACCCTAATCGAAATGCTTTAAAGTTATGATTTTTATCACGAAAATTGTCAGTTTGGCTGCACAGAAAGCTTGGGAAAAACCAATACACCAGATCCGAGCCAGTACGCTTTATCAAAGCAAAACAACGAGATTTTAGAGCGAGAGAGAGAGAGGGGAAAGAGAATTAGGTACCCCATGGCGGCTGAGAGAAGAGGGCTCTGGACTACAACGAAGGTACCGCGAGGTGTGAGGCGGAGGGGAAAATGCCGGCTGCTGAAAAACCCTAAACTCCGCTTTCTCAATTCAGAGATGAGAGATTTTATATAGGGTTAGCTCTGTACTGGCTTCTTTAGGTGGTCGAAACGGTGTCGTACTATAATTATGGGGTTATAATTCTCTTATGACTAACTTTTCAGTAGCATAACTTTCTCATCTCATCAAAAATTTGTAATTCTCTTATGACTAACTTTTCAGTAGCATAACTTTCTCATCTCATCAAAAATTTGTAATACCTAATTTTTAGTGACGGGGTGATTTTCACATATTATTTTTTAAGCATAACTTTTTATTTTTAAGTATCAAATTGAATAAATCGTACGAAAACAAAACTGATATGATATTTTTTTACTCAAGTCATAATAGAATTGTCGTTCTCCAAATTTTATAGATCCCCAATTATTAGGCATGACAAGCACTCTTGTCTGCCTTCATCTCATTTCACTACACAACATTACGATCCAAGATCAATGGCAGCAACATTATTAGCCAAACAATCCATTTGTTCTTTCAAGTAATATGCATTATTTTCCTTGTTATTTCCTGCAGGACAGTGCATGTTGGGCTCCTCATTCTCTTTGGTTGCTTGGTTGCCCACCCTCTTGAGGGCCTTCCCCATATTCTTGCTTTCTGCGGCATCACTCTCAACTTCTGCAGCATTTTGAACTTCAATGTGCGCTGGACTCCGAGGACTGATGCTGAAAGTAGGCCAGGGAGAGCCAGTTTTCCGCAATGCAAGCTTCCCGTTCCTCGTCCTGTCTGATAATCTAGGAGATTGAAGGTTGCCATTTTGATTTTCAGATCCATTTCTGTTAGTGTTTCCGTTACCTGCTCGACTTCTAGACACTATGCTGTTTTGTATACCGGAATGAAACTGCATACTTCCACTTGATCTCACCAGTGAACTCTCCTGTCGATTGAAGAGATGTTGTACAACTTAATGAGTTTTTGCTCCACAGCATATAGCGAATTTGAGACATGAAATCATTTGTTTAGTACAAGAATAATGAAGAATCCATATGAAGTGAACTAACCTCGTCAAAAAAGCCAATCTTTGGTGATGGTGCTCGGAGACATGAGGGCTTGATATGTTTAGAAACACTGCTAGGAATAGGGGTACTTCCTGTTGACATATTTCCATCGCGTGGATTCAAGAGCATTTCTGCTTGATTTCCATGTCCAATGCTGGGTTGATCCTGTGAATGGCTCTCCAGAATTGATTCCTGAGAGATATCACTCTCAAAAGAAGCCTGTCCGCTGATGAAAGTATTCATGCCGACCTCAGACTTCTTCCATCTTTGATTCGCAGATGCTGATGATGATGCTGAGGACCAGCCATCAAAGGAACTAGCAGGTGATGTATAAGGGGAAGACTTTGGCGTGCACAATAGAGTAGAAGGCTGCCAAGAAGTTTCGAGTTCACCTTTGTTTTTCTTTGTGGATTTCGAAGGAGTTCCCATCGTAAAACCACGGGAGGCTGAATTGACAAGTGAGGAATCAATTTTGCTCCTCGAATACAATGGAGATTTACCGAATAAGGGAGAACTGTAAACCCGAGACTCATGTGTGGTAGTGGGAGAACATAATGGAGATGTCTTTGGGGGCGGTGTAAGACTATTGGTGATGCTGCATGATGCGCTTAAGCAAGGTTTTTTTGACACATTCATAGATTGTCCTGCAAGCAAATCATATCAGCTTTAGTTTGAGTTGCACTTCATAATTACAGAAAGAAAATGAAACACTATGTATAGTGTGGTTAATATTTTAGGTCATCTTCCATCTTACCAGGTGCAGCCTTTGCAGTTCCCATTTTTTCATTATTTCCACCGGAACAAGCCCTTTTCGCTGCAGGTGTATAAGATTGGTTAACCCGGCTAGATATCTTTGGCGGTTTGCGAGATGTTGATGAGTTCAATTTTCCAGCGGTAAGCTTCATTTCAGTACTCAGTTAGATAAAAATATGAGTACAGAATGCACCAAAATCAGACACATTTACGCATAAACAATATAAGTAAAAAATAGCTCATTCTACTTAATTACGACATACCTGTTTTTGTGAGAAAGCAGAATCCTCCTTTAAAATCTTCTCCGTTCCACGCGCATTTAGACTTTGCCTTTCTGATGTTGGCATACTAGCTCTCATCTGAATTCCAAAACAGACATATTCATCCTGAAACAGCCTCGGAAACATGATTACTCACCAAAAATACAACGAAAGAAACTTACCCTCATCCGAGGACAAGCATCAGGATTCTTGGAAGCTGAAATGTATAAGCAAAAGAAGGATACGTTTACACAAAGCACATGATATAAGTCAAGGGTGGAGTTGATTAATTTGTTACTAGCAAAATCAGTGTACTTACGGCGGACACTTTGCAGGCCTTTTCCTCTTTTTGATTTGAGACTTGAAGTTGTGTGACCCGATAAACTAGTCGGTTTCTGCGCAGATGATCTGTTTTCTTCGAAAAGTTCAAACTCAAGGCTTGCCATCAAAGAGGACCATCCACTATCAACTGTAGACATTGACTCAGCAGACCTCAAAACTTCTCGAATCCTGGGAAGCTGATGCTTTTCAGATTTCTTGAATCCTCTGTTAACTATACACAACTCCTCAGGATCCAAAACCCCTGATCACAAGAAACCAAACCCGAAACCTATGAGTGAGAGAATGTTTATAACAAGCACATGTAATAGTGATTTTTTCAGACAGGAAAGACATACCTGCAGAAGTGAAAAAGGCATTATCCCAAGCTAAACTTTTTCGAAAGCTACACCGGTTAATTCTTCGTGTTCTTTCGGGTTCCAAAGACTCCGAAGGCAATAGCATTGCTTCCTCATACCCCAAGAAGTTAACGGCGTTTCCTGTAGTTTGAGAATTCATAGTCTGAAGCAGCTCCTCAGGCTCCAAAACTCCTAAAAATATGCACAAAATGTAAACTTTCTGCAGAGTGAGCAAGAAATATCAAAGAAATAAAGACCTTTTTATATAGAAAATATTATATATATCTATATATATCTGAAAAAGAAACCTGGACTTGTGAAGAAGGCACTGTCCCAAGCCAAACTCTTTCGGACATTAAACTTGGGATTCTTGGTGTCCTGTGGACTCCCAGTCTTAAACAGTCCAGACCCATCAAGCTTCTCCCTGTTATCTGAATTGGGTACAAATCAGAATTGTGCTTTAGTACCAAAGTTGTCACCTTTTTACGGAATTCATGTTTCATTTCGCAGAATTGGGATGATTGGTTTCTGGGAAAATGCAGGAAAAAAAAAAGAAACAGAATTTAAAGAAAAAGAAAAAGAAATGAGTTTCTTGAAGAGAGAGAGGACCTGGGAAGCCAAGTTGTTGAAAATCGCCATTGGAGGACATCGCTGTTGTTCTGGAGCTTCTTGGAGTGAAGATTAATATTACTGGATGACGATTGACGAGGGAGAAAGAGAAGTGAAGAGAAGAGGGACAATTCAAAGTAAGAAAAATCAAATTTTTGTGTTGAGAATCAATCAACGGCGATTATTGGGGATACCGAAACTGAAAGAAACGCCTATTTTGTACATATTTTTGGGTAAAAAATCATCCGTTTGATATGCATGCAATATTGCGACTCTGAATATACAGTCAAACCATTTGTCAACGGAAAGCTGCGGTCAACGATTTATTCAATTTACCACCAAAAAAACAAAAAAGGGAATTTATTTTCTTTCATTTCCTCCATGATGATGTTTATTTTATTTGTTGTTGGATCATGAATATGTATGCCTTTGAACAATCAGAAAATGTTCTCTAGATATGCAAATTCACTTACCTATGGTCGAATCGAAACATGATTTTGATCTTCTCGAGTCTGAACTCTCACGGATGCTTCTTTGGGTAGAGGGGCGTTGAGGGAGAACGAAAGTTGCAATCGCACAAGACTCCAAAATTAAAAGGCCCCAAAAATAATGCAACATATTAAAAATTTGCTTTTATTAGCGCTTTAAAAATATCACTTAAGAGATCTCTCTCTAACCCATTCATCTTCTTCAATTTTTATCTTTTCATTCGTAGGTTTTGTGAACTAAGTTTGCTTAATTTTGCTTTTTGATTGATGGATTTATGGAGTTGAAGTGATTGGTTTGGTATTTCTTGAAGGAGACCCAAATCCTTCATTTTTTATTTTTTATTTTTTTATCATTTCTCTTATTTATATGTGGGTTTTCATTTCTTCTGTCTTCTCCCTCCTTTTGCTCCCTCTCTCGATCCAAATTTACAAGCACTAAAATAGGGTTTGGCTTTTGCTGCAATTAAATGAAAAAACATATTAAAGGCCAATTGCCTTATGGAGAAGAGATAAATTTGAAGGAAAAGAGAGAAATCAACGTGGAAAGAATGAAAAGCGAAGGATATGGATGAAATTATTTCGCGTACTCGTTCGCTCTCTTCATATTAAGCTCGTTCATACACTGTATGTACATGACATGCACGGGACATGCACATGTTATGCTTACAGATCTTGGCTCAATCCAAAAATTCATAGCTCACAACTCTCTTTTTGAAATCAGAAAAATGACCCTAAACTTGATATGAAGAATCGAAGATTCATTCATTTGAATTTGGTATCATATTTGATTGGGTTCAAATATTTCAAGGATTTGAAAAAATTGCAGTTTGAATGGGCGAAAGAACCCAACTGAATCAAAGGAAATTGTTTCACGAACTCGTTAGCTTTTTTCGTATTTACAAGGCCTATCTCTGAATCAAAGGAAAAAGTAGTAAATTATGTTAATGCAAAGAGTATCGGAGATGTGAATACGCACCATCTACACATAATACACTATATGCATGACCCTTAACGTCCTCTAAGCTTTTTTTTTATTTTGTTTTTCGCATAGGCCAACTAAGTTGTGATCATACTTGCTAAATTCTGGGGCACAACACACGTGCATCATAACCAAGGAACAAAATGCCGATAATATCGGCGATATATCACCGATATTATCGGTTTTTCACCGGACCGATATTTTAATAGGTATCCAAGGGGTTTTCGTCAAAATATCGCGATATTATCGATAATATCGTGATATTATAGATATTATCGCGAAATTTCGGAACTGTGCAAGTCGGAGACGAACGCCGGAGCTTCTAGAGCTCCGGCCGACTTTAAAACAGCCCCTAGACTCCGATCTAGGTATGAAAATGAAATAGAAGACGAGAGGAACGTTTTTATAACATCTGTTTGCCGTGAAACGGTCGAAGGTGTTCGGAGAATTCGTCGACACCCACGGCCTCGCCGGAGATGGGTGTGCCTATTCCCGAGCCGATTTCATCCCAAAAACCTTGCAAAAACACGAGATAGAACTTCAATTTCACATCTAAGCTTCGATCTAGAACAGAAAAAGAAAAACACGAAGCTTACCTAACCGGAGAAATTGAAGGAACTCGCCAAAGCAGGTGCGATGGTGTGCGTGTGGGTCTCGGTGCAGAGAGAAATGAGAGGTGTATGTGGGTCTCGGTGCAGAGAGAAATGAGAGGGAGGAGCAGAAGGCTGTGGTGTGTGTGTGTGGGTCTCGGTGTAGAGAGAAAGGAGAGGTGTATGTGGGTCTTAGTGCAGAGAGAAAAGAGATGGAGGAGCAGAAGACCGTGGTGTGTGTGTGGGAGAAGGGAGAAGAGAGATCGAGAGATCTGTGTGTGTGTGTGTGGGAGAAGGGAGAAGAGAGATCGAGAAATCTCTGTGTGTGTGTGTGGGAGTGGAGAATGGAGAGAATAGAGAAGGATCGAGAGAGAAAGACATAGGTCTCTGTGTGTCTGCGTGTGTGATGTTTGTGTACGTGCGTTGTGTGCGTGTGTGGTTGCGTGCGTTGTGTGTGTGTGTGGGGTTCCTCCTGTCAGGAGGACACATGACTCACTCAGGATTCCTGACAACTTTTACAATTATTTTGACAATTTCAGACCACTTTTACAATTATAACTTGTACAATTTCAGACCATGGATGGTGGTTTCATTCAAAACCGTGTGCCACTGTGATATTCTTTCAAGAGGTGGAGTATCAGAGTTATTCAGAGCATTTTCATTTCTTCTTCTTCCCTTACCCCTTTCAAAGTTGCCACTGTGATATTCTTTCAAGAGGTGGAGTATTAGAGCCATTCAGACCATTTTCGTTTCTTCTTCTTCTTCCCTTACCCCTTTCAAAGCCATTCCAGATCCATTCCAGAGCTTGAACACAAAGGGTTCCATATTTAAAGTAAGTTTACAAACTTATATTTATATTATTGTAATTTATACAACAACAACAAAAATTGTGTGGACTCGTATGTTAATTTTTTTAAGTAATTAATACTTGCATGTTAGTTTTTGTAAGTAATTAAGTAATGTTAACAATTACATGTTAATTTTTTTAAGTAATTAAGTAATGTTGTATAATTATACCCTAGGATAATTTTAATATGTTTAATGTTATTTATTATTTTATTAATATTAGGTTTTATTATCAAATTGGATTATTATTCATTAATATTAGTTTTTTTTTATTATCAAATTGGATTATTATTCATTAAATTGGATTATTATCAAATTGGATTATTCATTAAATTGGATTATTATTAAATTGGATTATTATCAAATTGGATTATTATTCATCACTATGTTTTATATTAGGATTATTTTTTTATTAAATTGGATTATTATTCATTAATATTAGATTTTATTATTCCATATTATTTTTATAATTACTTAAATTTTTACAATCATTTCTTTACTTCGTATTTAATTCTTCTGTAGAATAACTTTATTATTTAGGTTCTCTTATATAACCGTCATCACTACTATATTTTTTGGCCAAAAAAATAATTGTCTAATTTTCATGAAAAATAAATATAGGTGCGTTTAAGATGTCCAGTGGAGTTACTAAACGTGATCTAGCTTGGGAACATGGAGACCCAATAGACGGAAACAAACATGGCACAATTTGCAAATTTTGTGGTCGGGTAATGAAGAGTGGCGGAGTGACACGACTTAAGTACCATCTTAGTGGATTAGATCCAGCAAAAAATGTCCAACGATGCGATAATGTCCCCCCAGAAGTGAAGGCATTCATCAGCACATTATTAAAAAATAAAAAACAGCATAAGGAAAAGATAACACATGGAATGGAAAATATTCGAGCTAGGCTACGAGGAGAAGTCTATGGCCAAGCGGTTGACAGTGATGATGATGACGATGAGGATGAATGTGATGATGACATGGGACCTGAAGAACGACGTAGTTTGAAACAAGCATTACGTGCCTCCAAACAATCAGCATAGGAAAGAGAACACCTTCATAAAATTCCTAATAGAGCACAAGGTTCCGGGACAAGTGGTGGTGCACAAATGAGACGGGGAGGCAGTATTAAAGAATCACAACCAACACCACCAATAGCCCCAAGTTTATATAAGTCATCCAAAGCACGTCAAAAGAGTGTTTGGAGTTATTTCACTGGAGGTAATGTGAAGGAGGGAATGGGGCGTCTAATTAGCAAGTTCTTTATCTATGAAAATGTCCCTGCTGAGAAAGCATCATCACATCATTTCAAAAATATGGTAGTGGGATGTCAACAGGCCGGTGTTGGAGTACAACCTCCCACTCCCTATAAGATAAGAAACAAATATTTGGATATGGAGTATAAAGACATTGGCGAGTATGTTAACAAGTTGAGGTCAAAGTGGGAAACTAATGGTTGCACAATCATCTGTGACGGATGGACTGGCCCGACCAGATTGTCTATCATAAACTTCATGGTATACTCCAAGGGAAAGACACTTTTTTTGAAGTCTGTTGATGCTTCAGACCATATAAATAACTACAAGTATATTTACAAATTATTGAGGGATGTAATCATGGAGGTGGGAGAGCATAATGTTGTCCAAGTCGTGACCGACAACGGTTTTGCATTTGTCAAAGCTGGAAAAAAGTTAATGAAGTATCATAATGTGTTTTGGACATCATGTGCAGCACATTGTATTGATCTCATGTTTGAGGCAATGGGGAAGAGAGAGAATGTTGCTATTGTGGTAAAAAGAGTTAGAACGATCACAAATTATATTTACAATCACGGTTGGTTGTTGGCAAAGATGCGTGAATTTTGCAAAGGAGAAATTATTTGTCCAGCTACCACTCGATTCGCCACCAACTATATTGCATTAGACAGCCTACTTAAGAAGAAAGTAGGGTTGAAGCAACTATTCACTAGTGACGATTGGGCTAACCACAATTTCAGCCGCTCAAATGCAGGTCGTATGGTGGAAAGTATAGTGCTTGATCATGCTTTTTGGACTCAATCAGAGCATGTGTGCCAAGTGTTTGAACCTCTTTACAAAGTTTTACGGATCGTTGACACAAAAGTGTATCCTACTATGGGGGCAATATATGAGTTGATGCGTGTAGTGAATGATGAATTGGAAAGAAAACATGGTGCAAGGTGGGTCATAAAGATAATTGAAGACCGATGGTATAAAACATTATACCACAATTTGCATGCAGCAGGTATAAATTATGTCATAATTTGCAATTCATTTCTTTAGTTGCATAAGTATTAATTCTCTTATTAGAGTATGTGTTTCTTTGAACAGCATATTATTTGAATCCTCGATACCAATACAGACCTGGTGTTGGAGATGATGGTACCCTTATACGTGCTGTATATAATGTATACTCTAAATTAGACCCTGCATCACCAGCAGTTGGCCAATTTAGAAATGAGGTACACAATTACTTAAATTATAATAATTACTTTGTGGATTAAACTAACACGATTTATTGAATTCAGCTAACATGGTTTAAAGATGCAAGAAGAACTTTTGGAGAACCAACATCAGTTGTTGTTCGAACAAAAATGTCTCCGAGTGAGTGTAAACATATTTCACGATAAGTTTATAATAGAATTTGTTGGAGTTATTAGGCTTATCAACATTGTTTTTCACTGTAACTGAATGGTGGATCATGTATGGGATCGATGCACCAACTGTGAGAAAGTTAGCAATCAAAGTATTATCACAAACAGCTTCCTCATCTGCTTGTGAAAGAAATTGGAGCACATTTGCACTCATACACACAAAACAAAGAAATAGGTTGGCTCATAGTAGTTTGGAAAAATTAGTTTATTGCTACTACAACATGAAGCTTCAAATTCGAGATAAGGAAGCAGAAATAGATCATGTCGACCGTGGTGACCTACTAGATGTGTTTGATATTGTTGCTGAAGATGATGATACAGAAGGTAACCAACTTTATCAATGGATTAGACCTCTTCATTTAGATGATGATGAAAGCAACCCAGCTCCCAAAGTTGCTGAAGAAGCACGTAATGAAGGGATAAATGTAGAAAGAGTATTAGCAGAGGAGGTGGGATCTAGCAGCGCTGACTCTTTGGAAGAACTTTTGCGCCCAAGACCAAGAAACACTGGAATTCCACCTTCTTCCAATCCTACACAACCACAACATCGTGCTGATACTAATGATAGCTCTAATACAAGATCAGGAGGAGACTCACCTACCACCGGAGGTGGGAATGATGAAGGATATAGTGGAGCTGGAGGTAGTGGTGGTGGATATAGAAACTATGTTGAACCACCTCCCGGATTTATGAGCCCCTTCACTAGTGAGGCAAACTTCACGCATGCAACACAGGATGAGGACCATGGCAGTAGGCGGGCAGGACCAGGAATTGGTGTCATAGGGAAGGACTATACTCGTAGAGAAAGAGGCAAGGGGATTTTGTCAAGTCAAGAAGATGACTCGTTATCTATAACTTCGGACTCTGTTGGATTGGGAAGTAGTAACTATGGTTATACTCATAACCAACCATTTCCCTACCCTTCATATCTGATTCCTGTTGGGATGGAATCGAGTGACTCATGGAAACAATCCGAGACTCAATCTTCAAATGATTTTGCTTATGGACAAGGTCAACCAATCTCGGATCCATATGGGTAGCATGTTAACAATTACATGCAAAACTATTTTGGGGATTTATCATTTGATAACTACTCTTCACAATACACTCACTCTACACATAGAGATGATGAAGATAGTGAAAAATTTGAACCTCATAGGAACTCTATGTGGTACTAAGTCACTCATGTATTTTACCATGCAATGTATAAAGTGTGAAATATTGTAGTAATTCATTATATATAAATTATTATGGTGTGTTTAAACTTCTTTCATTAATTACTACATATTTTCTACACTCACAATGTTTGCCAGCTCGTTATATAATCAACTTGATAATGTTAAATCCATCATGCAATGCATTTCCTTCCAATTTTTTGTGATAAACTAATAGATAATTGATTAAATAAACATCCTGCAAAGTTTCAATAAAAATTTCCAAGTTTTTCTTACAATTTCCGTGGTTTCCATATTATTTTTATCGATATCGATATTATCCCGATATTTTCATCGATATTTCCGTGTTTTCGGACTACCGATATTTCCGATATTATCGATATTTAATACCTTGATCATAACTAATGAACATTCCCACTTCTCATATTAAGATGTAGCCATGCACACCATATGCGCACCACATGCATATTACGGAAAAAATTTCACAAATTTCTGCAATTGAACACTTGAACCATAAATTGTTCCATCCCAGTCTTGTAACACGTCAAACTTGAAATTTATTTCACAACCCATACACCCCAACATGAAACACCAACCCTAATTTAACTTTTAAGTATTAGTTCATCTTACAAACAACTCATTTATTCCATAAATCATTAATGAAGGAACTTGGAACTAAACACCCTACGTTAGTATGCCTGCCGAAGCTTTAGTCGCTGGAAAAAATGGAATTTTTCAGCCAAAACAGAAAATATGGTACAAAACCTAGCTCACTCTTATCACCTATCTCTCGCATTCCTTTGTTCAAAATCAGAGGTATGAGGTGAACCTAAAACCCAACTCAATATTCTCGCCTCTCTTTGGACTTTCATCGCTTCGAAACCAAAGCTCAAAGATCTAAGGAAGGGAGAAAGAGTAGATAGAGGAAGGCAGAGAGAGAGAAATCAGAAAATGGGAGGAATAACCCATTTATATGTGGGTACTTTAGTAATTTCAGTTTTGTGCATGGGTGTGCATTGCCTGTTTGTCCTATTTCTGTCCCAAGATTAAGAATTGTCCCATTTTGGGGTATTTTCCAATTTTTTTTCCTAAACATATATAACAATTTGGATCACACAACTAGATATTTGAAATGTTGATAACAACACTTAAAAAATAATTGTTTTTTCAATTTATTATA
Source organism: Malus sylvestris (assembly GCF_916048215.2). Taxonomy (NCBI): domain Eukaryota; kingdom Viridiplantae; phylum Streptophyta; class Magnoliopsida; order Rosales; family Rosaceae; genus Malus; species Malus sylvestris. The sequence continues at coordinate 25,799,669 of NC_062266.1, forward strand.
TAAGAATGTTATATATTCAAGTGAAACATTGAGGGTAGAGTTTTTGAAGCTTTTTTCTTTTTCTTGTTTGGTTGGTTTAAGATTGAAGTGCTTTTGAATATTTAGTGAAAGTTATGATTGTATCTCTTTTTACTTATTATTTAATGATATTTGTAAATTTACAATCAGTAAGTCCTAAAGTTTAGTTTGAAAAACTATCTTAAGAGGGGCCCTTTATAAATTTCGCACATGGCCTCTAAAATCTCAGAGACGGTCCTGGCCACTGACTCTACTTTGGCGTACCGTTGAACCCAAACCAAAAGTATGCTACTACCTCATATGATACTGGAGTTGCATGGAGAAAGAAATTAGTTTGTATTTTAACTTTGTCAAAAAGTGGAGCATTGGTCTTTCACAAACCTTGTGAGAATTTCTTTTAAAATTGAGGATGTGAAATGCACATAAATCACTTTTAAGATCAAAAGTAGAGAAATGCTAAAGTGACTCTCACAAATGAGATTCGTTATAGCCTCTCTGCCGCTTTACTAATTAATGTCAATTCATGTGCTCACATTGTAAAATATTGTGGTCGAAAGTCAATGAAGAGTCATACTTTTGAGAATCTCCTTTAACATTTCTCTTAGAAGTAAATCAAGAAACTGCACAAATGTCCCTCTATTTTTAACGGAAATATTCTTACAAAATTGGTTTGAAGGACCAATGCTCTGCGTTTTTGTGAAATTCAAATACCATATTAACGCATCATCCCTTAGTATAATATAGATAATGTCGTTTGTTCAAAAAAAAAAAAAAAAAAAAAAACCATTTGTTATCAAATCCATATATTTAACAAATGGTTTCTGTGGATAATCATTTGGTCGAGTCCATCTGGATCCATCGCCCAACTGGGTAACATACCAGCCCAGGAAACAAAAAGACACGGCAGCCACATTCAATGATCAGGACAAGAAAAGAGGATGGTTGCAGGACGGGGGAGGCCAGACAGCCATAAATCTCGCCGGACAGTTCACTCTCATCACCGAAGATTTAATCGGCATCTGAGAAAGACCTCCACGATGGTAACATAATACCTACAAATTGGAATGAAGTAAGAATGGATTTTGCATATCCTGCTTTGCATTCACGGGTAGATAAGGCGCATTCAACATGTCACATAGCAAAAGCAAATTACTTTTCCCCCATGCTTTTTGGAACTCCAAGTCTCCGAGGGCCAAAACGGCCCTCGACCCTCGACCCTCCAGCAATCAGCATGGTTTTAGAAAATTTTATCGGTCACCGTTATTCAACTAGGGATAATGCACAATCATACATGATCTTTTGGCCCCATTCATGGATACAAAATGATGCCATAATTGTAGTCATCAAGGAAGGATCAGCCATCTCTGCTGTACATTCAAACTAAGAACCCTCAAACACATAAGAGTACAGAAGGAAGCAAAAAACAGGCATCTTCGTGAATAGAAAACAGCGAGAAACCTCAGCACATGTTAAATTCACCATAACCAGATGAATACTTTGGTCTGGTTACCTCCTTCAGCAGCCAATTCAGCCTTGCACGTCCTAGGGCTTCCCAGGGCATAGATACCCGCATACTGTCTTCTTTTTCTTCTTCAGCATTTGCTCTCCCTGCAATAAAACATATGTAAAAGAAAAGTTAACTACAGAAGCAAAATGATATCAGATAGATTTCACCTCCAAAAGCTCTGCTCAGGACACAATGTCATTCTATAAATTTCACCTCCCCAGGAGCCCCATCAACCAAAAGAAAATGAAAAAAGAAACTTGACACAGGTTATCTATTGGAGACCAACCAGGGCATACGAAGGCCTTTTGTCAATTCTTAATTTCCAAAACCCGTGTATCTGTTCACTTACTGTAGTTTTTTTATTTTATTTTTAAAGAAATAAATCCTTTAAATTCTACAACCTCAGATCACATCGGAATCAACAGATGTAGTTGAAAGTTTGTAACAAAGCAAGCTTAAGCAGAACTTCAAAGATCAGTGCAATTAAATTTAATCCATGTCCATCGTTACCTGACAACTTCATAGGTTATCAAAGGTGGAGAGATCAAGGTGCATCTGGTCATGAGAGGAAAGATCAAGTTGCATATCCAGTTGCATATGGTCGTGGGTGGAAAGATCAAGTTGCATCTGGTCATGGGCGGAGAGATCAAGGTGCATATCATGATCATGGGAGGGGAGAACAAGTTGCATCTCCTGATCATGCGCTGTGGCACTGGGAGAAATGCTAAACTGGATAGACGGAGTATAGTTGAGCTGAGATGGAGTATAGTTGAGCTGGTAATTTACAGGTATTGATCCAAAGATCTTGAATTTTCCAGCACTATCAATAGCAACCTCTGCATCAGAACATTTCTTGAAAACAACTCTAGCACGACTGCTCTCCCTGTCAACTTCTGTTTCAGCTTCCTTCAGAGGTCCAAAGCGCCTAAACATTCTATTCAGCTTTGTTTCTGAGGGAACAGAATTCACCTCAGAGAAGTTCATAACAAGTTCTGTTGGGGCATTCTCATCCACATAGCCAACAGGCTTCTCTGGCGGCAAAGCATTAACGGTTTGGGAATACCGCTTCCTGGCGTATGGCCTACGACCCTCTTGAGGGGATTTTTCTGGTTGGGCAAGAACAATGGGTTGATAATTAGCCTTCCTGCCCCTTCGCGGTGTTTGCTCTTCAACGCCATTTTGGATTACCCTGTCTGTCCAATAAGTATCATTCATGTCATCAAATTCAAAAGTTTCAGGCAATCCAAAAGCAGAATTTGACGACTTCCTCTTTCTCCCACCAACTTTGTCCACAGCTAAATGCTCTATCCTAGGAAGCTGACCTACAGCTACAGAATTCCTAAAATCAGAGAAGAAATTAACAACAGTTTTCAAGCTTAGGTTATCCTTCTGTGGATCTTCTGCTGCCAACTGAAGTTGTGACAGCAATTCATCTAACGACAAGTACTCTGATCTATCAACTGCTTTCCCTCTGTGGACATCACCAGAACTCTGGAAGGCAACATCAGATCCATCCCCAGCAGGTCTGTCACTGTTGGACTTCACAATAGGAGACCCTGTAAGTTGGCTTGCAACTCTCTGGATACATTCACCAATCTTAAAAGACTGTTTTGGGACAGGCGTGGTATTAGAAACTTTTGCTCCGCTAACTTTCCTTCCATCATCATCAACATGATACTCAAAACCCTTCCGTCTCTTGCCAGAGGATGGTGAGACCAAACCACCAGTATCTTTCCCATCCAACCAATCACCGCCATCTAGAGAATCTAAGCCGCCATCCATTAATTCAGACAGGCTTCGTTCTTTTACCTTAGAATCTCTTAAACTATGTTTACGCTTGTGAGAATAGGTAATAATCTCAGGGCCAGAGAGAGTACCTTTAGCTTCCTTGCCATTAGGAGTTGTAAGCTCAATCCTTTCATCTCTGTTTTCCAATATATCTCCGCAAGATTGGAATTCTGGCAAGTTGTAGTAACCCTTCAAGCGATAAAATGCTAGCACATGAGCCTTAGCTATCACAACTTCTAATCGGTCACAGTTAACAGATGGGAACCGTGCTAAAGCTTTTATGTAATCCAGCAATTGATTACATTCAAGGGAACTGGCACTTGCCGATTCATCCACTTCATCTCTTCTACTTGATTCTTGGCGAATCCCGGCATTTTCAACTTTCTGGAACCTAATCTTCTCATAGACTTCTTTTGGTATGCAAGAGCATGCTAGCCCCAATTCAACACGTCTCGAAACTTCTTCCAGAGCACAATTGACAGCATTCTGGAATGCTTCTGAAATACATTGATTCTCTGACTGGGAAAAGTAAGATCGAAAAGGCTTTAAACTACATGGTTCATTCCAAGCAAAAGTACGGTCCCCAAAATATGCTACCAAAAAGCAATCCTTTTTATGATATTTCATTGCCTTCTCAGATGCAACCGTATAATCAAATATCTGTCCAGGCCACCATGGATGACTCTTCACTTTACCCCAAACTAAATCAGATGCAGAAAACACATGATTTTCTGGTGGCAGCTCATATCTCGGTTGAGGCACAATTTCTGAGCTTCCCTGGATAGCTTCTTGTTTAAGAATTTCCTCTTCACCTGCTTTTGGTTGTTCAGCATCAGTAGCTTCTTTTTCGCCTTCCATGTATTGCCCTCCGTGTAAACCATCTAGCACAGCATCATTAAATTGTTCTTTAACTCCTACCTCCTCAGTGTCCATGGGAGTAACATCTCCACTATCAGTGACTTGCATATCAGCTTGTGATCTCCTCTGAACAGTCTCACTTTTCAAGTTCGGATCAATAGAGTTATTTACTTCAACACATGGATTCAGACGAATATTATCATCTGCTGCTGCAATCTCAGTGGATCCACCCATTATGTCTTGGCCTTCATCTTCTATCTGTTCCCCTCCATTTAATACACCCTCAACATCAGTCACTTGTTCATTGACTTCCTCCGCTTCGATATCAGGATGAACTCGATCAACATAAGCTGTCGCAGTCTTTTCTAAACACTTTCCAGACTCCAGGGATTGATCTGTTCCATCTACGCTATCCTGTTCAGCAGCATTAACGTGTGTGTCCACTTCCATCTCTTGCCCTGTATTTGATTCAACCAGTGTAGTATCATGGACCGTGTTCTTGCCTATACTCTCTTCAGGTTTCAAGTGCAGGTCCTTTTTGGAATTCAAAAGGCCCCCTCTTTCTGTTACTGAAACTACACCTCCAGGAATTACTTGAGCTGGCGGAGATAAGGTAGTTGAAACCAATGCAATATCATGAACCATGTCCTCTACGCTTTCTTCAGGTTTCAAGAACTGATAATTTTCAGAATCTTGTGCACCTGTTGCTCCCATGTCACTTCCATGAACTACTTGAGCCGGCATAGGAGAAGACACTGAATATTCAGGTTCATTGCTGCCACTACGGGTGCAACCACCCACTGGCTCAATCTTAACCAGCCGTTCTTCTACTGGATGACTTGAATTTTCATTAGTTTTATCAGTTTCCTTACCTGCAACTTTGGAAGTCAAAATATCTACATTGTCCAACCCAGCAACATCACCACTAGCAGCAGAAACTTGGGTTTGTTCACTCGAGGGTTCGGGATTCAAACCTTCTTCACTAACAGCCACTGCAGCCATTTCAATTCCAGGATTCAATACTACATCATCTGAAACACCAGCTATTTGTGCCTTCAAATCATTGAGTGCATCAACATCACCAACAACCGACTTCCTTTCTTGTTCCACAACCTCCACCAATCCTCCCACGGAAACTTCTACACTTTCCTTCACAACTACTTCACTGACGACAACTTGTGTTTCACTACCTACAGATCCAATCAAGGAACCCTCAATTCCATTTTCTACTGTGGCATCCTGTGATTTTTCATCCGAAACACTAACTTCCTCTGAATTCACATCCTGCCTCACAACCATCTCAGCTTCCTCAAAATGAAAAACCTGGGTTTCTATGCTCGTTGAACTAACAACTGCAGCCACCGAATCCAGCTCACCCATTTCACCACCATCTCCTCCAGGAGATCTCACATTGCTCTCCAACCCCATATCAACCTCAACCGAATCATCATGACCCACCCCTTCATTGTCCCCATCCCCACTAGTGCAAACTCCACCAACATAGACATTAGAACCCAGAACCTCCACCATTATATCACCCCCATCACAATCACCGCCTTCATCGTCACCAACATCCTCCCCAAAAGACCCCTCAACCTGACCCCCAATTACACAAGCCTCGGACCCAGCTAGGGTTTCACCAGCTACATGCCCACTAGCACTCACAGTGGACTCTGACCCACTACCCACATCAACATCCTTATCCTTTAGCTCATCCATAGAGATATTTTATCTGGGTATTTTCCAAAACCATCAAATTTAACTTCTTTTCATTTTACACTTTCAAAAAATACGAAAATATGATAAACCCTAATCACAAAACTGAGCAAATCTAAGCAATATCGAGAAAATTAAAGCACAAAATATACAAAATTAACAAAACTTGAAAGTTTTAAAGCTTCAAGGATTGTGATTGTGTGTGTTTACCTCCAGATCTTCTGAACAAGATTAAAGCTCTCGAGGTTTGGGGGTTTAGGGGAGAGAGAGAGAGAGTTTGTGAGTTTTGCGTTTTTGGGTACAAGGGAAGTGTCCTTTTGGGAGATCTAGAAAAATTAGAATTAAAATTAAAATTGAACGAAGGAGCCCAACAACTTTGCTTTATTGTCCCTATTCCTTTGTTTTCACACTTTTCAGTGATTGGTCAGCTCAGCCTTCTGTGAGTTTATTGGAGTTAACGGCAGAGTTAGGGGTGGTTTGGGAGTGAGGTGATTAAAAAAAAAAGCACCCATGAAAAAAAACTGTGAGGGTTTTAGGCGTTTGGTAAACTAAAAAAAAATGGCTTATTTTGGAAGCTGCTGTGAGAATAAGCTGAAATCAAAGGAAAAAACTGAAGCTGCTATTTGCAGCTTTGGAAAATTGGCTTTTTTTCAAAGCACACGGAGCTACAGTGCTCCTTTAATTAAAAGACTCACTATCAGACTGCTTTTTTTTACAAAAGCACTTTTACAAAAAAGTTTACCAAACACTCTGCTGATTTATTTCACAGCCGCTTATTCTCACAGCAGTTTTTTTTTCAAAGCACAGCAATACCAAACCAGCCCTTAATCCCGTCACAGATGGATTGTGAAGGGCCAATAAATTTGGAACACGTGTTCGAAGATAGCTGCGTTGCTTTCATTTTGCTACGTGGTGATTTTTGGGTTATGATTTTTATCACAAATAAACCTTGAAATTGACCCTCACCATTAATATGGTTTCTGAAATTGAAAATCAATAATACCGTTCTTGAAAATAGATGTCATAAATTAATATGGTCATTCCGTCATAATTCTGTTAAAAATTCTGTTAAGTGTTGATGTGGCATACAAATGAGCCCATAAGTCCTTTTCTTTTTTTAATCATAAATGGTCCTTGAAATTGACCTACACATCAAAATGGTTGCTGAAATTGACCCGATACTTCAAAATGGTCCCTCAAATTGAAAATTGATCAATGTAGTCCCGCAAGTAAGTGTCTCAAATCAATGTAGTCATTCCGTTATAAGTCTGTAAAACATTTTTGTTATGTGCTGATGTGACACATAAATGGGTCACACAAGTCTAATTAAATTTAAAAAAAAATTACAAATAGGCTTAATAGTTAATAAAAATTTGTCAACTCAAAAACCTAATCCTGCAATCACCTTCGATCTCAGTCCATATTTCTCTACCTCATTCGCTCTCTATTCTCTGAAAAAAATCTCAAAACACACTTCGACACCCTTCACTGAATTGAACCTGGATCGAGATCACCTTTGGTGACGGCTTGGCCCATTAGCAACGACTATTGGGAAATCATGGTTAACATTTAGGCGATCAACATCCTTACAACCTTAATCTTGGAGAACTTGTTTGCGCTTCCCTGGTGGCCCGGTGATGCAAAGAACGACGAGGTCTGCCTTAAGATATTGAGTTTATAACCGAGGTGCGTCCATTGTTGGTTGAAAACTATATCCACACCCCCTCTTAGGCCTTGGTTAAGTCTTGTGTCTTTGAGAATTTATGGAATGAATCTTTCTTCAAAGTAGACCCTACTATAAAAATAAAAATAAATCCATTGTGCAAAAAGGTATTTAGACAACTTTTTTAATTAATTATTAAACCCACATCAGCATATAACAAATTTGTTTACAGAATTGTGGTGGAAAATCATATTGATTTGCAACACCTATTTTCAAGGATTACATTGATTGATTTTCAATTTCAGGGACCATATTTGACACGCCCGACCCTGATATTCTCCCAAACACAAAGGTAGGCACATGCTAGCCGACACCCGAAAGTGACGAAGCCATATTAGAATGCATGAGAATAAGAAATATAAATAAAATAATAGAAATTTAAATATAATAAATATGCATCTAAGGAACGTATTCAGATCATACACTAATCTAGAACATTAAAAAAAATATAAATTGAATGAACCAAGAGATGGCCTACACCAAGATGACTCGAAGATGCCGATGCGGAAGTGCCTTGACGCCAAGATTGTACGCCTCAATTCTAAGTCCTGAAGGGGCGCAAAACAAACATGAGTGGACCAAATTGATAAATATATAATACTTAAACGGTTATCAACATACTAAATTCCAAAGTTTTATGAAAACATTAATAGCATAATATGTAATATGTTTTCGAAACCCTAGCATGCCATAAAACCTTTCATAAACACATCTCGTATGTAGTGTGATAAATAGTGGTATCCAATAATAATATCTCCTGGCCCAATGCCAGCTTCTATGTCTCTAACCCCGTAGCCAGAGATTATTTCTTCTAGCCCAATGTCAGCTCCATGTCTTTCGACCCAAAGTCAGAGATTATTTCTCCCGGCCCACAGCCAACAACCATAATCCTCACCCGTGGGAGTATAGTGACTCCTAGATAAGCACAAAACCATTGAATGAACATAGACTTTTCAAACATAGGTATTTATATCTCAAAAACATCTTCATAGTATAAAGTCAATCATCATCTATACTATAAAGAAGTGTGCAAAAGCATGTTCATAAGCAGTATAAAGTCATCTATCATCTATACTACATGTATCGTTTGGTACACGAAAGGGACGGGACGGGATGGGACGGGACGCGACAGGACGGGACGGAATAGTGGTTCCATGTTATGTTTGATATGCGTAGGACAGAACGGAAGAGTTGTTCCGTTCTGCGTTTGGTAAGCGCAGAACGGAACGAAACCAAAAAATTAAAATGACTAACTCACCTCTGTTTCGTCTGTTGTTTGATATAATGTTAGGCTTGGGACAAAACGGAACTATGAGTGCCTGCAAAACCCTAGTCCGTACATCTTTCTCCTCGATCACCTCCACCCTCCGAACCAATCGACCCACCGTCTCTCTCCTCCACTCCATCTCCCTCATTTTCTCTCCGCTTCCTTCCAACCAAGGTACTTTCTCTCTCTCTCGACACTCATACACACATTTATAACTCAATTTTCTAATTTGAATTTGAAATTAGCGCTCAGGCTTGCTCCGTACAATGTTCCTTCGCGGCCGTACGCTTCAATTTCATCCGAAGCAGCTGCCGCAAATTTAACAGATGAAGCTCACTCTGCAGACTCAACCCTAGAACCGCTGGAGAACATGACTCAGGAAACCATGGGGGAGCTTCTGAGGAAGAAAAACGAGGTTGCATGCCTGATGAAAATGGAACGCCGCCACGAGTCTGCGCACCAAATCGGCGGTCGGTGGTTCCTGTATCTGGACAAGTTCAGCTGCAGTGAAGGTGCTTTTCTCAACAGCGGTGAGGTGCTTGAAGCGGTGGATCCATACATAATGGATGTGAGGAAGGATAAGTTTAGGAAAGTGGCGAAGAATCGGAGCTACGAGGTGTGTCTGGTGGTTGAAGGATTAGGATATTTCGGCAATGTATCGGCGGCGTTTCGGTCTGCAGATGCGCTTGGGTTTCAGTTGGTTCATGTGGTATCATGCGACTCTAAAAGGTGCAACGGCATTTGAGGTGAAAGGGGTCTAGTTTTGGGTTAAACTTTTGAAACAAAACCAGAAAGAAGATTTCTTTTTTCTAAATTTTTTGTTGGTATGTGGTTGTTTAGTGAATTGGTAATCAAGGTTGGCTTTGTTTAATTTGTATTAGTAAGTTTAATTCAAGTTGTCCGGTTCTTAGTTGTCAAATTAACTTTGTTAACCTCAGCTTGATCTTGGTTCAAATATAGAGACAATCGCCATGTCAGTATGGGAGAGGAGAAATGGTTGGACATTGAAATTTGGAACTCTACTGCTGAGTGTTTTGAAGTTCTGAAATCACGAGGTTATCGAATTGCCACAACGCATATCGGACGCGGTAATTATCCACTTTCTTCTGTTGTGTATTTTGTTTGTTTTGAAAAGATGTTCCACAGTTTTAATCTCAAGCATGTATCTGAGTTATTCTTCCATTTTATATTTTAAGGTTTCTATATACGACATGGATTGGTCTTGCCCAACTGCGATTGTAGACTTGTAGTCGGAAATGAAAATAGGTATTATACGTTTTCCCTATTTAGTGATCATTACATTTTTCGATATCATCCAAGCTGGTTCTTTGTTCAATTTTAAACTGATACACTTGTGTGTCTCTGTGACTAATATCAAATTTTCTGATATACTTGCACCTGATGAAGAATTTAGAAATTCAACTGAGAAAAAGTTAGTAACATGAAGAAAATTACATCTTAGATATGTTCTTCTTCGATATTAATTTGAATGCAATGTCTAATTTATGGGAATAAGTGATGAGGCCCTGGCTTTGTTAGATTTGCATAATGAAAGGCATGGTCGACTTTTTCTCAATGTTTCAGTTGCTGCAGGCCTTCTCATGCACCATGCAGTTTGTGATAGAACATCTCACCGGGTAACGACTATACTATTATTCTTTCTGTACTGAATAATGCATCCACTCTTTTTATCGTTTTCTTTTTTATTTAGAAATTTACATTCACGACTGTTTAATCATCTTCATTGATTGGATTTTTGTAGTGGAAAAGGCCTAGACAATAAATTACAGGACAATCATAAACCCTACATTTTTTGCCGGCTATTGATATTGTTTTGGTGTGCAATTGAACTTCCATTTTGCATTGCATAATGTGAAGCCTGAATCAGTTCTCAACTCTCTTTTCTTGCCTCGTTTTTCTACAATCCTGTGTTGTCCTGAAGTTGCCGGATTCTTTCTACTATGGGTCAAGACTACAACAACATTCATGTCAAAGTTTGTATCAGGCACTAGACAATTTGCAACTCAATTTCACTGTATTTTGTGACGTTCTGTTTTTCGCAAAAGGAATAGTAATTGTACAAAGCAGTTGCATGCTTACTTAAATTTCAAGCATTAGATGTTAATAACTGTTGCCAGCAAATATACAGGGTAGCCATGGGGATCTGACATTTGAAGAAAGCCAAATTCTACTCACTGAATTCTCTCTGCGGCATAGCAAGGGTTCAATTAGCATTGCACGTGAGTATGTAAAGCGGAAGGCATCTCTGCTCCCATCAAGGATTTGAGAAAGACCCCTTTCTGATTTCTGATAGCATGTATGATGTTAAACAAACGTGATCTCCAAATTTCTCACCAAAAGGAGCAGAAGATAACAAGAATCCTCTGAAGCCAACCAAGAGGACAAAGTGGTCATGTCCGGTTGAAAGCTTACCTTGGTAAACAAGCGTTATTCAGTCTAGAGAAGGCGGCATGAGAGCTTACCTTGGTAAACAAGCATTATTCGTGCCAAGAATAGTCTTTTCGTTTTCTATTCTCTTGATGATTCTTTACTTTCTAGCGATAGATAGGACAACTTGAATCAATGAAATTAATTTACCTAGTTGTTCTTTAGAAGAACTTCTTCTCCGGTTATTTTTAAGGTCGGGTATTTGATAAATTGAATTGAGCATCGGTCATTCCTTCCTTCAGTTTTGGATTCACTAGTTGTATTCATATATATTATCTTGGAACCAATGAAGCTGGCAACCCTCAACGACTTTTTTCTTTTATGTGAGAGAAATGCTAAGGGGTGTCTATGGAGAACATGAATTCCCTCCAGATCCATTACGTGGGGGTCCAGAAGAATCAATGTTTCTCATTATCTTAAACATAATATCAGCTGCAAGTATTAATGACAAACCTTTGAGCTACAGCTTTGTCTCAGTAATAACAGTTATTGTAAATGAAAAGGCTGTTTTTCACTACAAATTTACAATCCAAAAATTGCATATTAGCGAGCCACCTCACCTCCGGAATCTAGCACGGAATCACCTGCCCTGAATCACCTGCCCTGAATCACCCTGTAATTGAGAACCAAGTCCTCAGATTTCTTCTATATATAAGCCCGCACTGTGGCTAAGTTTAATGATATTATCTTAACCATGTAATGGTTGTCATGCAATGATGAAAAATATATAAGTTTAATCATATTATCTTGCTAAAGCAATAAACATGAAATATCCTGAACTTAAACATGAAATCCCAAATTAAACATTTGTCCTGACTTAAGAAAAAAGAAAGAAAGATAAGGTCTTACTAAGCCCCAGAAGTTGATATAGTTCATATCATACTAAACCCCCTAATGCTCAGCTGCCATCCATAAACATTTTAATGAAATCTGGCTTGTCAGAGTCATCCAGGGTACACCAAAACTCAACATATCAGTATCTTTCACTAACTTCATTGAAAATTTCAGCACCTGATCATATGGGATACCCATGGCCTTAAGCTGAGAATGTAACTTGACTTTAGCTTCTCTTAAAGTAAAACTTTCCCCTAAATTCTTCATTTCAGTAACTGCTTTATCCGAACCTTCACAAATAATAGCTGCAATATTTGCATCAGCATCATTCTTATTCCTCTTCATCTTCTTAATAGGTTGAGATGCACTGGATGTACCAACAGAAAGAGATGGGGTAGGTGAAGTCAGAGGCATCTCAAAGGTCTCATCGCAATCCTCATTTTCCAATTCCATGTTTTCCATTGCATCTGCTGCTGATTCAGCCATACTACCTGTGGCTCGGTCTCTCCCAAACACCGTACACAAGCGTAGATACAACGGAAATGACTTATTTGGTTTGTAAGATGCATTAGGATGTTTCTACAATAAGAACCCAAAGAAATCAAAGTTATGACTTCAAAGAAATCAAATATTGAAATTGAATATTTTAAAATAAAATTGAACTTAGTAGAACCTGTGCAAGATTGTGCATGTGCAACTGTGCAAGATTGTGTTTTTGAAACAACTATATATATTGGGAAGGGTGAGATAACTATATATATTAGGAAGGGGCCTATGAGTTAATAATAATTTGGTATTTAACTACAAATGAAGAAAAATATTATTAAAGCAACTAATTGAAAAAGAATAAGAAACAAAATGTACCTTCACCCACAGCTGTAGTACATCGTCACTATCCATAGCAACACATTTTTTTTCGTCATTCCAACCAAATCCAGAGGTATTCATCATGTCATATGCAGAGGAATACTTTTCTTTCAGACGCTTCAGCTTATTTTGTATATGCTTTGGCTCTATATTAATGCCCGGAATCATCTCCCTCATCTTGGTGGCAACCATTACAAATGTACCAGCCTTAAAACTGCCGGTCTCACACCTAACACCATCAACTACCATCTCCTCGAGGATGGTAAGCATCACATCCTCCTCATTATCATTCCAATTATGTGAGGTGGCCATATAATATATCAAAGAAGCCATAATATTACATATGAAAAACAAAGAAACATATTGTTAGTGGAGCAAACATGATGCAATTACATTAATATATGCCTACAACTTTTTACAAAGCTAAATTACTTCCTAGTGGAAAAGGTAATCAATTATCAATTTATTATCCATGTACTCAAGGCTACATGGCAACACCAAGGGATAACACTTACAAACAAAAACTTTAAAGATCATAGAAAATGCACATTAAACAGTAAACTGGTGATAAACACATATCATGAGGACTGAAATAAAACAATGTTATCCAGGTGAGGTTTTTGCTTAGCAACAATATATTTAGTAAGCAGAACTATATTCTAAATTATCCTTTCTTGTGGTTTGTTTCCAGCCTGGCTGTAGAAAGATAAGGAACTAAGGTCAGATTAACTTTTAAGCAGTTAAGCAAATTTAAAATTTTAAACAGTGTTTCTAATTCCTACATATAACAACATTGGGCTTTATCAACCATAACATCCAGATAACTCCCAATTACCACATTACAAATCCACTTAATAAACATCTCAATAGTCTTCAAACAATGAAAAACAATTACAGCAATCATCTCAGTAAAATGTCATCAAACAATAAAAGACAATTACAACAACTACCATGTCAACCCATTTTCAAGCCCTCATTCCTCTCCACTCATCATATATTTCTCTTGCGAGATCATCCCTCCATTGAGTCCATGTTTGGCTTGACTCAACAGTTTCAAAGTAGGCTAATACTTCTGGTAAATCTTCCCCTATAGGCAATTCATCAAATGCAAGCCTTGCATTTTCCTCAAGATCAACCGCCATATACATTCTAATAAAATTATGAAGTAAACTACATGCAGTGATCATTTGTCCCTGAATCTTGATTGGATAGTAGGAAGGACTTCGCAAGATAGCCCAACATCTTTTGAGAAGGCCAAAACATCTCTCAATGACATTCCTAGCACGTGAGTGTTTCATATTAAAATATTCTTCATGATTCGTAGGTGCACGTGAATTGTCTTCCCAGTCTTGCAAATGGTATCTAGTGCCTCTATACGGTGCCAGAAAACCCTCACCATTCGTATATCCGGAATCAATCAAATAGTATGTACCTACATTAGTTGATAATAAATTTTAGTTGTTGGCCAACAAAGGTAAGGAAGAATACTAGGTCTTGTCTATCTTACCGGTTGGGACCTTGAGGCCATTAACTCTAGTAATAGCGTCACCAAGAACTCTCGAATCAATAGCTAATCCCTCCCAACCGGATAACACATATACGAATTTAAGGTCATGTGTGCATACGCCTAACACATTAGTTGCTATATGACCCTTCCTTGTTCTATATCTTGGTCTATCGACCTCAGGCACAGTGACCCCTATGTATATTCCATCTAGCGCTCCTAAGCAACCCTAGACAAAAGAAAAACTATATTAATTACCAACTACAAATAATTATGTTATTAATAATTTTACTATGATGCTTACCTTAAAGCATTTCCATCTCGATTCCGTGCAATCCTCTGGGATAGGGGTTGGTTTTGCAAACAACACCTCTTGCAAATTGAGCAACGCACGCAATACTCTACGAATATACCGACTAATAGTTTCACCAGACCTAATGAATCTAACTTGCATTGACATGTTTTTATTGTGGTGGGCTAATATGTTAACAAAAGTAGCAACTTGTTCCTCTATTGTAACATGACCATCATCTACCAACCCACCACGAGTTTGTAGTAAATCACATAAAACTGCAAATGCATTCCTATCCATTCGTAGCTCCCACAAACAGTTAGTATCACTAAATTGCGTGATACGATTTATTTCCTCTCTCCTAACATGAAGTTTAACAATTGTCCTTTGCTTTAAACTAGCTCTTTCCCGTTGTCTCCTTTGTTGTTGTCTATACCTCATCAATTGACAATTCATACTAAAGACTTGTGCCATTATAATCCAAACGTTCAAAAGAACAAAGAATCGAGTCTCATATTCATTCATACCTTCACATGAAAAAAACACATACGCAGGATTCAATTATTAAATGAATCAAAATATGATACTATATTTTCAAAAACATCGAAAGAACCCTAATAGGAATTGATAATGATAAAAGTGTCCAAACTAAAACCTGGGATGACATATTGTGAACCACAAAGAGTAAATTGCAAATAAAAAACAAAGTCAACATAGGGTCAGTGGATACTATATCTTTAAAAAATATGTTCAAGAGTGATCTGTACTACACCAGTTACTACAGTGGTCCTCATTAGTTAGTACATAGTGAAAACTTATAAGCCCTTAATCCCAACCTAACCACATATTGAACCTCCTTAAAAATGGAAATCTCATTATTACCTTCTGATTCACCTAGTAATCCCCTCTTCTGTAACAGTAACAAAAAAAACCTAATAACTTGTGGTAAAGGATATTGACCAACTTGCACATGGAGATATCAAGGAATTACAGTAGGGGAAAATCCATTTATTTCAAACTTGCGGCAACTATAATTACCATCATTGCCTCAGCGACAACTAAAGTTTAAATTCCCATGTAAGTAGAGCTGAAAAACAAAACCAATCAACACCAATTTTGTAAAGCATTACGCCTAACGATCCAATGGCCCCTCGTACCACGCGAAAGCATCCCAAACCTTCTTAAAATTATGCAGGACAGTTTTCCAAAGTAGGTTGCTGATTGTCACCCAACAAAATCTACAACAACCAACCCTAACTTAACAATTTCACAAACCTAAATTTTTATTTTTCCTTCTATTTCCTCCTTAAGCATTTACATCTATACACACTTATTCAGCTACTCATGATCGATCTAACAGAATCCAATCCAACAGAACCCAAGGACACCAGATTTGTAGATTTCAGCACATAAAAATAGAAACTTGAACACTGAAAAAAAATCGATTTGTAGATTTCAGCACATAAAAATAGAAACTTGAACACTGAAAAAAAATCGAACAGAACCCAATCCAACAGAGGAAAATCCAAAACATAATCCAATCCAACAGAACCACAAGACATTAGATTTGTAGATTTCAGCACATAAAAATTGAAACTTGAACACTGAAAAAAATGAATCCAGATAGAGAGATACCTCTGAATGCAGTACTGCTCAATAGGAGGAGTGGAAGCAGATAAACAGAGGCGGATCTTTGGTTGCAGATGCAATATTGGGCAGATCAAAGCACTACAACATACAAAGAAATCAAAACAAGCAAGTCAGAAAAGAATACAAAGAAATCGAAGCACTACAAAATACAAAGAAATTCAGCAGAATTAGGAATTGGGTGTTAATAAAATTGAAACAAGCAAATCAGAAAAAGAATAAAAATGCCACTTCAAATTTACATCAAAATTAAGTAAAGATATGAACAGAGGGTCGGCGGTGAGAGCCCTGGCCAACCAACAATGCATGATGGTTGGGTTGATTAGCACTGCATCAATGTTGAAAAAATAGAAAACAGACAGCTACATGCACCATCTCGATCAATCGAGATTTCAGAACATGCAATGACTTGATGGCAACCCTAATTTTGGTTTTGCATAGCTAACCCTAGACAAGTATTGGACCCTTTAACTTTGCCGCCACTTGGGGTTAGGATTTGTAAGAATATGGGGTTTAGTTTCAACAATTGCCGCATGGAAGGTGGACGAGTCAGTCCGTCCAAATGGGTAGGGTTTTCTATTGCGAGCCTCCAAAAAGTGGTATGAGAACTGAGAAAGCTACGTAGATACTTAAGCAACAACAAACACCAAACCAAGAGAGAAACAAAAAGTACTACAAAATACAAAGAAAGAGAGACCAAGAGGCTATACAATCACAATCAGATCGAACCTGGAACGGAGATGCATAGTTGAAGTTCACGGAGAGACACACAAAAGAGGATGAGGAGGAAGGTTGCGAAGGGGAGATACAGGGATGAAGAACTTCACAGCGGCAGAGAAGAGAAGAGGATAGATAGGGTTTGTTGTATGATTTAGAAGGTGTAAATATTGAAAAAGCTAAGGGGTATTTTTGTCTTAAATTTTATGATTTTTGTGTTCCACGAGATGGAAAAACCTGTTCCAGGGGGGAGGGGGAACCAAAATTTAACCCATTTTCGTTCCGTAGGACATGCGTTCCACATAATTTTAGCGCACCAAACATAGGACGAAATGCGTCCGTCCCACTCTGTTCTGTCCCATCCCAAGTACCAAACGCACCCACAAAAAACATGAGTTCGATAAAATATGGTAATTCAAAATATTCTCAGTAAGCATAATATCTCATAAAACGTAATCATTAAATCATGCTTTTCATATATGCATTTCTACTATTAAAACATGCATTTTAGAAGGGGTCCACTCACACATACTTCGCTACCGAAAAGCCACGCAAACTAATGAAAACGGAAACACCATAAATAATTGCCCTTAAGCACATAAAGGGTCCAATTAATAAAACTATACTAAAACAATTGAATTTGGGAAAATGGACGTCCAAAATAAATTCAGGACGTCGAATTACCCTAAGAAGTGTCCCGGGTAAATTTTGAAAAAGTCAACAAAAAGTCAACACTAAGAATAATTCAAAGAATAGTCCCTGACAGAATATTCCCTGATAGAATATTTCATCCGAGTTGGCTGATGGGTTTGGGCCGAAGGGTTTTAAACCCAAATGCCTGGTTTCAAAGAGTCAAGGGTTTAGGTTCAACGGGCTGGGATAGTGACGAGCCTAGGCCTAGGTGCACAGCCTAAGGGCCTGGTTAGATTAAGGTTTTGGGCTTGAAAGCTCGGTTATTTAATTGGGTCTTTTGGTTTAAAAGGCTAAGGGATTGGGCTGCCCAAATGGGCTGGGTAAAAAAGGTTTTGGGTCTAAGGTTTGTGGATCACCGGACCCATGGAAAAAGAAGGCCGTAAATCAACTGGAGAGTTTCCAAGCTCTGACGGAGCTCAAAACTTAGTCAAAACAAGTGAACTAAAATACCAAAATGAAGCCCGTGAAGCAAGGAGTCGAAATATACCTTCCTCGTGGCCATAATAAGATTGAAAAACGTCTACAAGTCCCAGCACCTCGCCGGAAAACTGGGAATATAGTCCTCTGAGGTGTTTCTTCATATTTTGACGTCCAAAACACAACAACGTGGTCAGAAAAGAATTATAGGGACGAAAAGAGAAGCATTTGGAGTGTTTTAAGGCTCCCCCAAACCATAAAAGTTACAAAATCATTCAAAGTCGCATTGGGGAACTTTGTTCTCATCAAAGCTTGGATTTAGAGTCTCATGGCTCGATTTTTCCTATGTAACGGGCTCGAGTTCGAGCTCGTGAGGTCTAGAGGGTGAAATGGGTGGTTTGTCAGGTGGTGCTTTCCCCCATGGCACCCTTCGGTGCTTGTTGAGAGAGAAGGGAGAGAAGTGAGAATAAGAAGGAGAGTGAGACTTATGGAAGGCAAGAAAGAGAAAGAGAAGGGAGTGGGCTGGGGACAAACTCCAAATGTGGGCCCCTTGGGCACACCTATTAAGGCCCTCAAAAGTAATACTTTAAACCAATATCCCAACCCAACATGAAATTACAACATTGCTCTTTTGTTTCATAAAAATTTGGGACGGGTTGTTACAATATTGATGGTGGGGGTCCAATTTTAGGAACCATCTTGATGGTGTGGGTCAATTTCAGGGACCATTTGTGATAAAAACTCGTAAATCTTGTTAGGCCCATTTATGTGTCATATCAACACTTAACATATTTTTTCAGAGAATTATAACGGAATGACCACATTGATTTGGGACACCTATTTTTAGGGATTACATTGATTGTTTTTAATTTCAGGGACCATCTTGATGGTAAAGGTCAATTTTAGGGACCATTTGTGATTAAAAAAAAAAAAAAAACCCTTGCATTATGTCTCATCTGGCTCCCCTGCCTACAAAATCGAAAGTTTAGAAGTTGATCGTATCAATGAACCAACTCAAATGATGTGTAATAGATAAAAATTAAGTACATTAATTAATATTTAAATAATCAATTTTTATGTCATTTAATTTATAAATTTTAGTCTACAAATCTAGTCGTTCCAATATTATTACAAAATTAAAGTAAAAAATTATAATCAGTCTCATTCAATTCACATAGATTTGATTAGTCAAAATCAAAGAACCAAATGAGTTCTAACAAATCAAAGTCATCGTTTGACAGCTCGGACTGTACTGACAATTTCAATCAGATAAGATAAATAGTCACTCGATAGTAGTAACTAAATTAGTCGGGCTTTTGATGTTGTGTTAGATTACATTGTGTATTAGATAATACGTCGAACTACAATAATTTCTAAAAAAATTTCACAGAATAATTGATGTTAAAATGAAAAAAAAAAAAGAAAGAAAAAGGAACCAAATATAATTTTCAAAAAACCATAAATTTTACAAAATAAATACATAAAATTGAAAAAGAATTGGAAAAGCAAAGGGTCGATAGGAGGAAAAGAATAGGGGAAGGGGCGGGTGGACAGGAAAGGAATGGGTCGATGGATCGATAGGAAGGAAGGGTCGGCGAATGGAAGAGCAGGGGTCTGTTAGATGAGACCCTCTCGGTGACTATGGGACTGCTCTCACGCTAGAGGTGGAGAGCTCGCCGGAGTTGTTGGGGATGAAATCGAAAGGTGAAAATGGGAGAACTCAGATCAACATATAAAAAATTGGAATCACGTAATCGATCATTGAGCAAGTGGAGAAATAGATGCTCTGATACCGATTTCATGGGATGCGTTCGAATGGTGATGATGGGTTGGTGCCTGTGTAGAAGACGACGAGCCAACGGGCAGCACAAAGAGGAGGATGATGATGATGCGAGGCTTGGTTTTGGATTGGTGTTCGGTATATTTTGAGCCCGACTAATTATACATGGCTTTTGAAGTGGATTATTAGTACGCCGTGGAGCGTACTAATAAAGATAGGCCCGCTTATTTATTCGATGGCTATTTAATACGAAAATGCCCTAAACATCGCATTCGTATAAAATAATCATATTCAATGTCCTATACGGTGTGCCAAACAAGGCAAGAATCAATATTGGAAGCGTTTGACTCCTTTTATCGACAACCGGATCATACTGGTCCGGTTCGCCACACTCACTTCTAACTATAAGTTTACAACTTTTTATAAGAACTAATTTTAAATGACTTATTCTAAGTAGTAATTTGAATTTCTCTAGATTATAACCTTTTTTTATCTAACATTTTGTAATCGATTTCTTCCATTTTGAAGTTCCTCCCCCAAAGTGAAATCGGCTTAAAAAGACTTACAAAAAGATAAATAAGTTGAATAACACTATTAGGCTATCCTCAATTGGTCACAGCTGACTAGTAGTGAACCTGACAAAAAAATAGGTGTCTCTTATTACACATAAGAGTAGTGCTACGCTTACCTTCTATTTGTATTATCATTTGTATCATTTCTCTAATCAAGGTAGGGTTCGTCAATGCATCTCTTCTCTATTGGAGAGCTGGTACAATGATGATACAAATACGTGGTAAGAATATAAATTTATACATGTACAAAGAATGATAACATCATCAAAGCCAATCCATATGCCATACTTATTTTTCTTCTCAAAAGAACATGCGTACTCCATCCAACTTTTTTCTTCACAAAAAAAAAAAAAAAAAAAAAATCATTGCTTTTAAAAAAGACAAGGGCTGTGATTGGACCAGCGTATATCACAAAACAAATAAACATAACAGCTACCCTAATCTCCATCTTCTAAAGGCTGGGCGTCTCTGCTGCAACAAACATTTTGCTATTAGCCACTAAAGTAGTTTGGAAAGAGAAAACAACCGAGTGATTGATTCGAATCTCAACACAAAAACTTCAAAACCGAAAGATACATCGCAATCATATTTCGCCACTCGAATCACATCAAAAGGAATATTTGACTAATTTTTAGTGGTGGCTGATGCAGGCATAACCTCATCCCCGCATCGCAACCAGCACTTACTCCAACCATGCAGACATAACTTATATGTCCCAGTTCGGCCTGTGGGATTTAACGATTGGGCCTGCTCATCCTTCTTACATGTACCTTGGGCTAGGTGTTTTATAGAAGCCCAAATTGTTCACCCAATTAGCTGATTTTCAAGCGACATTCTATCTTAATCTGAATTACAGAAAGATGGATTCAAACTTAAGTGCATAGAAAGAAGTGTATTGTGATCGATAAAGTCATTTGACAGCAAATTACTTCTCTTTCTCCTTTTTTATTCAATGGTTGTTGAGGGAGTGGAGAATCGAACACAAGACTTGAAATACAAAGGTCAATATAATAGACGGAAATTGTTAGAAAGACTACATTTGTGTATCAACTGATGTGTCAAGTGATGTGCACATTTCACGTCAATGATTGAATTTATATCATTGAATGTCAATTATATGCATCACTTTTCACATGTGATGATGCACTAATATGATATAAATAAGTGATCTCCCTAGCATTCCTCCAATTGTGAGAACATAATATCTTGTTTCTACAACAATGATAACGCGAGTAGCGTTGTAAACACAAAGAAATATTTAGTCTGTAGACACAAGATTCAAGTGGAAAAGAAAGGCGTTTTGTGCAGAAAAAAGTTGAATGAAGCCATGAAAAGCAATCGAGAGAAGATGCATACAATGACTTCTCTGTTACATTGTTTTTGTTGAATGGTTCACAGCTCAAGCTGAGATGGATATGTTAGAGAGAGAGAGAGAGAGAGAGAGAGAGAGAGAGAAGAGAGAGAAAGAATGAAATAATCTTATCAGAAACACCTAATTAAATTAATTAAGAATAATTATGGAATTAATTAAAATTAAAATATAAAAATAAATTAATTGGAAAGAAAGAGCTACAACAGATCAGAGATAATAATGTTGCTCTGTGCAGCCACCACGTTCGGTTCCCCCTTTGTTATTTGCCACCACGTTCATCCTCTTCTCTGCCAACTGTACCTGCACCTATTCCACAGCCAAGCACACTGTTTCTCTAGCAATCAGTTTATATCTATTCATAAAAATAAACAAATAATTAATTAACTAATTGCCATAACCTACTACAATGAAGGAATCTACAATATCTACTTGGATTTAATGAAGAAAAAAATGCCAACTTGGAAAGAAAACAAACAACAAAAACGATCAGTTCATGTGGTTTTACTGTAACATTGTCAATATTCTCATGTTATAATGTATATCTACTTATTGAAGTTGTACTATAAGCTCATCATTTTGTCATCTCATAATATAACATTGTCAATATTCTCATGTTATAATGTATATCTACTTATTGAAGTTGTACTATAAGCTCATCATTTTGTCGTCTCATAATATAACACGTGAATTAATAATATTATAGCCAAAACCGATTTATTATGCTTAGAGTTTTATCATATATGCTAAACCAACTAGTGACTTTCATACTTTTATTTTGTTTCTGTATACTAAATTGGGTAAAAGATGCATGTAGAGAAAAAAATTACTTTACTATATTGAAGTATCTAAAACATTAAATCTTAAATAACAGATAAAAATTTTTGATGTAATTATTGAGAAATATTAAGGAGATTCTCTTAAAAATGAGACTCTCTATGAAATTCCACCTCATATTTTTTGCTTAATATTTATATACTGGCACAAAAAGATAATCTCTTTACCATTTATCTTAATTTTTATATGAACAAAGTCCAATAACAATGTTCAAGCCACGTGAGTTTTGCAAAATGAGAGTTGGCAATTGGCCCAGAAAAATCACAGCCGCACGTGACTTAATGATGCAATTATTTGTTTCCACGTTCCCATTTTTTGACATTGACCAGGTTGAACATGTTAGCATGTGAGCAAGAACAGCATAAAATCAGTGCATCTACAATCTCTCAACCTGTGTTAGGAGCAATCGATGCTGGTTTGGACATGATGGTCGGGACGGCGGCCACGTGTCCGGCCATGGTCGGCGAGTAGATGTGAGCAGGTAAGCCCATTGTATGTGATTGATGGTGATGGTGGTAGTAGAGAGGGTACATTGGCATCAGAGTGTTGTGTCCGACTATTGGCTGTGCTGGGTACACTTGAGGAGCAGAGTAATGCCCGTTCATGTAAGCTCCACCTGTGTAGCCCACCTTCTGTAAATTCACCATTGTCATAGGAAGAATAAGTATCAAATCACATTGTCCCGCAAAATAAATCAATTTAAATTGAAGTCACAAAATGCAAATGTAAGTTAGATCAGTTAATCATAACCGTCTGTTTAATATTTACATTCAAGTTTGACTATCTTCGTAAATTAGAGTGATTTAAAACATGAGTAATGATATTTATACCATATTTTTGTACCACATTAGGTGGCATTTGATGTGGATAGTCATATCATTTAAATCAATCATATTTTTAAATTTAGTTCATTATTTAATAAACTAATAATTAAGAAAAAACTAGTTAAGTAAATGATGATTGTGGTATACGAGAAGTCTTTCTCCTTCATTTCCTTGGGTTTTGCAAATTTTTCAAATGATGTGGATGTCCATATAAGGTGGTATAGAAATGTGGTATAAAAATATGGTATTAATAACATTACCCTTAAAACATTTCATTTTCTGAAACGTAGTTTTAGACATAAGTATATAACAGATTGATACAAAATACGAAAATTGAAGTTGAAAAACGCATTACTTACATGATTGTAACTCATATCAGCAGCAATGTATGTGGGGGAGTAGCTGAAAAGAGAGAATAAATCATTTTAATTACATTAATTATTTATGATTATTTCTTAGACCTACCAAAAAATAAGATGGGAAATTAATGGCATGGAAATATATAGGTATATACCCATAAAATGGAACAGCCTGGTGATGCTGGTGGTAGAATGGTGTAGCTGGAGTCCCTGTTGGTGCTGGGTAGTACCACTGCACGTGATTTGCAGGTGCAGGTGCGGGAGCAGGTGACATGGACCTCGCTCCGCCACCGTTGGATCCTTCAGTATAATCATTTAGATGCAATGTCAGATGAAAATCTCATATCCTAGTGAATATCGATCATGTATCAGATATTGTGGATTGATAGACTGATGCATACCTCGTTGAGGAGGAGGGGTGGTGTTTGAAGCGGACCTAGGGCGGCGAGCCCCGAGGGAAGCGAGGTTGCAGTTGGCACGGCGGCCGTTGATGACCGGAGTGGCGTCCTCACAAGCCTTCTTAGCCTCTTCCGGCTCCTTGAAGGTGACCTACACGTTATATTACCGCAAAGCACCATTAAAAACCACCAAGCACCACCGCAATATTATTACAAAAAAGGAAAAAAAAAATGAAAAGGACTTACGAAACCGTAACCCTTGGATCGGCCGGTGAGTTTGTCGGAGATGATGACGGCCTCCAAGATCTCGCCGTACTTGTCGAAGTGCTCTCTCAAGGCCTCTTTGGGAGTCTCCCACGCCAACCCTCCGACAAAGACTTTGGTCAGTGTGGTGTCACCAAACTGCCCATGAGTAACGTTGTTGCTCATTGTCATTCTTGCGCCCGGAAAAAACCACCACCGTAATGCAAGTAATATCCTCCAACTACCCTTTCTTGTAATTTGGCACTAATATGTTTGTGTTTATGAAGAAAAACTTAAGCTAGAGAGAGAGAGAGAGAGAGAGAGAGAGAGAGAGAGAGAGAGAGAGAGAGAGAGAGAGAGAGGTGGTGAGGTTTTGGGGGGGAGAGAAAGGAGGAGGGAGGGTATATAAGGGGGGAGGGGTGGAAGCACTGTAAGGGAGTGGGGTGGAGGTAATAAAATATTTGGAGAAAAACAGAGAGGCAAATAGACAGATAGGATTTGTTGAGGCCTGAATGAGCACACACTCATGGCTCATAAACCCATTTCTCTATTTGGATGTGTGTTGGTGGGGAATTTGATGTGGTTCTCTTCCGTTTAGGTCGAAGTAACCAAGTATGAAATGAGATGTAAATTCAGATACTTCGAGCTTCTGATTAAATATACTAAAGCGTTACGCGTGTTTGAGAATATTTAAAGATTTTCTATGCGCTAGTTATGTATGTCTCTCTTTTCACGTGACGAGGTGCACGTGAAAAGAATTAATTACAATTGTCGTGTATAATTATTACAAATGGCACTCACGATCTTGAGCATAATATCAAGTGGTACACAACTTGTATTCATCGGTTTTGTATGTTTCTTTTCTCATGTGATAAGTTATGCGTCTAACGTGCATAAACTAGTACAACTAGCGCTCTGTTTCATTCTTTTAGTAACTTGGGCACAAAAACACTCGAGATCACATTTACAACTCCCGCTCCTTCAGTATCGCTTGCTTATACTTATAATGTAGGTTAAGATTCCCCCTATAGCGTGTCATGAATTGGATGACCATTTGGGTAACTTTGTAGTGACCAAAGGTGTACTTTGACTAATTGGCACTTACCATGTTTTTTGGTATGAAAAATCTCTAATTGTGTGATTCAAAATCAGTAGTGCATGATTCATGAACCAAGTGAGTGAAAAGGGGGGTAGAATTTGAGTACAGATTATAGGTATTTTTACTGCTTGAATATTAATTTCCTTATTTTCTAAAAATATGTGGTAAAATATTAATATTTACCAATTACCTGCGCGTGACCCCATGCCCCTAGTTGACAAGAACCAATTATCAAAGAGACAGCTAAAAGGCGTACGTTGTACTGTGGGTCCCACGTATTTTTAACGAAAACTAACGTACATGACGTGCAGTGGTAGAATGAAACGGCAGTCGACGGATACGATAATGCCGGTCGCTCCAAAACACCTTCATGTGCTGGATACATATACGACATTATATTTTTCTGTGTTTTTGCTCATAATCGTCTGCACCCGCATGCAACCTATATCTTTCGGGTTTGGATCATCGTATAACATTTTGTTGTCGAGAAAACATTATATGAAAAAGGTCATATAAAAAATTAGATTAAGATTTCAATGTGAGGGATTTGTTTGAGAATGCATTGGGTTCAAAAAGCTTATAGATGACATTTCCATACTTAATTTGTCTTTTATTTGTAAATTATAATTATTTTTCAAAATGAATACATAAGGTTACCTTTAATTTTCTAAATAAAAGATGCGGATTTGAATGACAAAAACCAGAGCAACGTCTAGACCCCAACATTTTAGTAAGCTTTGTTTGAGAATCGAATATAAGACTTATTACATATTTACTTATAAGTATAGAAAAATACCAGTAAATTATAAATTTTGCAATTCTTAATATACACATTAATACAAAATGACTCTATGTACATTATATGCGAAGTGAGAATTGTGATATTTTGTATTTGTATAGAGAGAAATTGGTTATATGTGATGAGTATATACAACACTATTCACATGAATGTTTATGCACAAAACATTGTATAAGATTTATCTCTCTTGGTTCGCCTAAAAAATAAATTATCACAAATTAAATTATATACGACCAAATAGCATGTAAGATTGCATATGATATGAAATAAGAGTTATGTACACATAATTTTTATCTCCATACGGTCATCTCTTCCCTGTCTGATCATACTAAGAATTGTTGTTATACATATATACTTGCATTAAAATTTTAAGCAATTTGTTTGCTTAAAAAAAATTAAGAAAATTTAAACAAAAGAAAATGTATAATTTGGGGAGTGACCCAACGAAAGGCAATATTGTGGTTTTGGAGTGAAATTGGTTGGTGTGTGTCTGCATGCACGTATATACGTGACTGGATGATGCAGCGAAAACTTTTGTAAGCAACGATACGGTCAGAGACAGAAACCGTCTGATGTGCATCAGCTTCAAGTAGATAAACTGATTGATCACGTGGACCCACCACTCCACAGTGTGGCAAGGAGTTTCCTGTGGATCCCACTCTGAATTCTATACGTGACTAGATGATGTATATCATTTTATTTATAATCGTTGCATAAGAATAAATTTTGAAATTTGTGTTTATTCATTATCTAGATCTCGAAATTTAAACTTATTTAACAATGATAAATAGAGTTGTGCTCACTATCACTTGAGAGTGGTGAACAAAGATATTACCAAATTCAATTTCTAATTGGATATATCTAGTTTAGACTAAAATGGGCGTTTGTTTGCCCTCACTAAGTGGGACTGGACTGGACTGGACTAGCTGTTAGTCCAATACTGTGTTTGTTCCATGCTGGGACTAACATTAATGAGATTAAAGGGGACTAGCATGGACAAAACCCTTCATTAAGAGGTCTTAACGAGACCCCCTAATAACCATAGGACTACCTAAGACTATCCTCTCTCGCCCTCGTCATGCTCAACAACCACTCCCGATAGACTTCTCGTCATCTCTAGTCACCTAGATCATAATAAAATATTAATAATTTATATATTAAATAATATAATATTAGAATTTGTTATTATCCAATTTCTTAGTCCAACACTGCACCAAACGCTTCACTAAGTTAGTCCAACTTAGTCTAGTCTAAGCCAGTCCAGCTTAGTCCTTGAAACTAGTCCAGTCCGAGATAGTCCGACGCAACAAACGCCCCCAAATAGTTTAGGACTCTTCGAGAGGGCTATATTTTATAAATTTGTGAGGTCAAATAAAACCCCTTGCCTCAATTCTTTGCCCTTGCCACTAGACTTACTCTCTTTAGGTCCGAATTCTAGATAATTACATGATGTAAGACGTCTCTTACAAAACCAAAAGATCTTAAATTTTTTATCTCGATCGCTTAACTATCTATGGTTCTATTGCAAATGCTTGCGATAAAAATCTGTGTCATGCTAATTTAATTTAGTGTGAGAATTATCATAATCAAACAATCTGTTATGGTTTCTTTCGTCCCAGTTAAACTCATAGTCAATCAAATAATTTAATTTAGTGTGCGAATTATCATAATCAAACAATCTGTTATGGTTTCTTTCGTCCCAGTTAAACTCATAGTCAATCAAATGCAGGCATTCTCATCATGCAACTCAAGAAAGAAGCGCGAGTGACATGTTGTGATGGTTTTCTGAATTTTCTTCAAAAACTGCAAGACCTTTGCATATAACTGAGGAAAAAAATGTGTTACAAGTACCGTTTGGCAATCTAATTGACGCTTGCCTTAAAGAATAAGTTGTAGAAATGTCATCATGAATGTGTCGACAACATTGTAAACAAAGAACGATCCAAGCATGAAATGCATAATCCATACATATATATATATATATATTAAAGACTTTTTAGTCAAAATAATTTTTGAAATTGATATAACTCCTCATTTGGTTATTGAGATTTGAAGTCGACAGAAGTGATCCATGAGTTTGTCTACCATTAATCATTTTGATCATTCCGTGAAAAATTATATTAAACAACGACCAAAATGACAAAAATACCATAAATTTATTAAACAATGAGCTAAAATGATTTGACAATAATGGATGGTTTTTTGTTATTTTATCTCTATTTAATGGAGATTTTTCATGGAAAAATCAAAACAATTGATGGTGAACAACTTTAAGGATCACTTCTATCAATTTCAAATCTCAATGACTAAAATGAAAAGTTTTGTCAATATCATGAACAATTTTGGCTAAGAAGTCTATAATTTTTTTTGGATTTGGATCCTCTCCTGAGCTTAAGGAGAGGATCCTCCTGACCAACACACTATGACCGTTTGATGAAAATCCAACGGTTATAATTATTATAATTTTAAAGGAACCCTCATGTTTGTAGCCGTTAGATTTTCATCCAACGGTTCACATGTGTTAGTCAGGAGGATCCTCTCCATAAGCTCAGGAGAGGATACAAATCCATTTTTTTTATCACAGAAGCACGCAGATTAAGTGTATTAAACTGTTTAATTATTTTATAATTATAATTACAGAACTAGAAGATTGACATGGGAGGCATTAGTTTATGAAAGATGATAGGACACACGTCTTTTCCCAAAACATCGTTTGCTGTTTCTGCGATCAAACATGGCTTCAAAGATTCCATCCCAAAACAAAGACAATTTCAAAGGGAAATCAGTGGCGTTAATGAAGGAGGCCTTCCCCTTCTTTCATACGAAGCACTTCATCCGGCGAAACAAGAGCTTAACTTATTTACCAAAAAAAAAAAAAAAAAAAAAAAAAAAGAGCTCAACTTAACTTTCATTTTATTACAGCTGCTTCTCTCTCTCAAGGCCCCAATAACTAGAGAGAATTGGATCTTAAGTTGTAGTTTTAAAAGGTTGATGTTCTAAACGGCTTTAATTTATAAAGATGGATATTCGAATTCAAGTGTAAGAAATGACGCATTGACCTAACCAACTGGCTAAATACACGTCTTGTCAAAACACATCTTTACAAATTAACGTGAATGAATTCAGGGTTGCGCGAGATGTGAAACGAGAAAACTTGAAGGATTGAGCAAAAGAAAAAACAAAAGTACTCATCAAAGTCCTTGTTACCTTTACGAGTTAAGATTGGATACACAACTAAACTCTCTTGAAACCAAATCATAAGACTTTCATTATCTATTGATCGGTTCTAAATATGGTTAATACATACGGTACAAATGACCATATACATCTTGTATACATCGACAAATGGATGAAGTCATCTCTAGTGTATCGAGTTGTTAGTGCCTTGAAAATGTGTCGGCTATATACAAATGTGAGTAGAACAAAATTCATGTACCAAGCGAAACATAATCCTAAACACACACACACACAACACAGCGCAGATTGGAGACATGGGAATATAAAGAGCATGGGGGGTGCTGGGTGGCTCTGTCATCTCTCTTGGCATACCACTTTTGGTCCAACATGAGGAGGTTTGCCAGCTAAATCTCTCAAAACCCCCCGACCCTTTCTCTCTTTCTCCGTGGATTATAACGTGGCCAGCTGTACACCAACAGGGATTGTTTCGTCAATTCACAAATACATGGGGTTCTTTGACCATTAACCAACAGAGGAGTTTTTTGGGGGCCTGGGACTTTGGGGTTGGGGGTGGGGTGGTGAGGTTTTTTCGAAAGGGATATTTCCGGATCCCTTCTTTCTAATCCACTAAATCAGAGAACATCATTTTTCAGATTTTTTAATATGTTAGAATATGAACGGTACATTATGTGTTATTATATAAGTAAAGGAAGTTACTTTTTTTTTTCTCAAGTGTTTCTCCATTATGTAATGACATATGACGTTTTTGTTGTATTTTGAGTACACTGAAAAATCTCTCTTGGGATGGTGGGTATAGTGAGTAAAAAGGTGAGATTTGAGGGAGGAAATAAAAAAAGAATAAAAGGAGGCATCACAAAGGGGTGCTACTGGTGTGAGCTGGACCTTCTCATGTTCTTAGTTGGCCTAAGTGACACACATGCTTCTCTGTCACTATGATTCTATACCCTCACATGATGTATGGTGTTTATATGGAATCTTCTATTTTTATTTATATATTTTTATTATGGTGAGGTGATAACAGCTCAATGGAAATTAGCATCATTACCATCACACATTCTTAGTACATAAAATAAACGGTTGAAATTAAATATATAAAATTTAAATAATAAATTAAATCTAACAGATAAAACACTCGCATTAAATTCACGCCCACTTTTCTTTCTATTTTCTGGTATTCAAATTAAGCATATATTTGAAGATGAGTTTGGCATGAGCAATCCAAAAGTTTGCCGCACTAACCCATATGATTGAAGAGGGTCCACAAAGTTTTGAAGGTCCTTTGTCTAGGTTTTTACTTGATCGAGCTCAAATCCTTATAAGTTTATAACAAAATGCAAATCATGGGAACATTCTCCTGTCATATATATAACAGGATTATACTGTTTAGGTCATGTTACATTGTTAAATTATGAATTATGACAATTGACAAAATTAAGATAACAAAAGAGTGTAAGTTGAAAACTTGAGTTGGTTTGTCTAAATTTTGAGAAAAATAAAAACCGAAAAAGAGGAGGGAGCCCGGGGGGGGGTGTTGGGTAGCATTAAACCTGCACAATTAGAGTTCATTTTACTTGAAAATGACTCGTATTCAAAACTTACAAACATAATATATCAGACCGTTCAATAAGACAATTTACGATTGAGTTGTGATCCAATATGTTGGTCTAAAACCTGTTTGATGGTGGAGGTGATAGATTGAGGGAAGGGGTAAGGAAGGGGGTTGAGTTGGCAAGGCAAGAAATGATGGTCACGTCGTGGGGAAGGAATAGGGTTTGCCTTCTCTCCTAAACAAATTTCACGCCCAATGTCCATTACTCCTCTCTCTCTCTCTCTCTCTCTCTCTCTCTCTCTCTCTCTCTCTCTCTCTCACTCACTCACTCACTCACACACACACACACACACACACACACACACACACACGTGCGCGCAACGTGATGCCTGCTCTTTCAAAAATCCAAACATTAACATTGGTGACTGATCACGTGCTGTCACGTGCGCCTGTGAATAATAAAGAGTACTTGGACAAGGACATGATGAGGATGGGAGGTTGGTGGTTGTTTTTATGCGTGAGTCACTGGCGATGTTCTGCATGTCCTACTCATCCATCAATGTTTCTTTCCTGTTTGGCTGATGCCTGGTGGAGCTATACACAAGTACAACTATGAATGAGGATCCTAAGTCCTCAAGTCGTGTTCATTCATCATATCGTGCAGTCTTAAATCATGTTAAATATTTTTATTTTAAATTAAATATGAATAGTATCTGATCAAAATCAATCGCGTGATATACACTGAACAGACAAGATTTGAAAATTCCTAGGATCCTCTGGTACAACTATACCCTCTACTCTCAACACTTCGCACTGTTTCAGGTAACTGGAGTTCCTGACAAGAAGTCATAAGTTAAACATCGTGGCAATGTACTTAACTAGGTTTAGGTCCGACCGCGTCTCACGAACTCTAGGGTTCCAAGACTTCCAAGTCACAAAAACACAATAACAAATGTAAAAGTTTTATTAGTTTAATACTCGACTCCTATTCTATAAATCACAGTTTGATATGTATACAAATAGAAAAATTTATGTGCACGATGTAAAACTAATACTTCAAGGACAATTACTTTTTTCCAAACTTCGAAGGGCAATTACTTGCTAGAGCTAGACAGCAGAAGAGGATAACCAAACTTTTATGTGAAAATCTCCTTATAATTCAACTTTTTTTCTTCACACGGTCAGGCGACTAAAACGAGAGCATCTGCGGAATACAAATCAAACCCTACTCCAACCAACCAAAACAGAGACCGCAGAAGCATACTTTGTCATTCAACTCAGATTCACATAAATGATACTAACAGTATTAAAACTTAACAACTTTACCACCTTCGAGTTCTTAAAAATGATATGTGACAAAATTAAAAACTTCTACTCATTGCTTCGCGTGGAATGAACAACGAGATGCTGTGCCGGGATTGCAAGGTATCATGGAACACATCATCAAGATCAATTGCACATTGACCACAAGCCATGTTCACTCGCAAAAGCATCAATTTCCATTACCCATATTATTCAAGGGCACATAATAATCCTCCTACAATTGAGCAGAAAAAAAAGATATATAAGGCATATGGATTCATTCACTGAACTAAAAGAGCCAAATAAACCAATAAGAAATCATATCCTTTCCAAAATATGTAACAAATTCAGTGTCATAGCATGTTTTGACCAAATGCAAGATATTATAATATGAGAGATCCTTTTCTTAAAGCAGACACTAATGCGACGCAATAAAAGCATGTGCACATTCTAACAAGGGAAACACATAAAAAAGTGCCACCCCAAACAGTTTGAGTAACACTTGATATTAAAGGGTACACTAGAGTCTAGACACCTTCACCCGCAAACCGGTTCTTAAGAAACATAAAGACCCATCACCAGTGAATAGGTTCTTACGAAACATCTTCACTTTCAGTGATGGTGCGAAAATTTTACTCTATTAAGTGCATCTTAGTTCCCTACTTAAATAAAACGATTTAGAAGTTACCAGTATGAAAAACAAAAGTATAAAAGTGACAAAATGTTTCTTTTAAAAGACTATTCTAAACGGTCCATTAATGCGTCAGGCAAGTTTTCTCGACATGACTAAAATGCTGCATCTTATTAGATTCCCCAAGAGAAATGTAAACCCTATACTTGGTACAAAGTACAAACCCAGGCTATATTTTTCCAAACTTCAAACAGACTTCATCAAACTGCCTTCAGATTTATGGTGACATGTTGAAATCTACCAAACCAGCAAATAGATGGTAAAGGCAAAGCTATAATTTCCGAAAGTTTCATTGGAGGATGTGAATCCAATCAAAAACCTTCACGGGCATCAAAGAATAAAAGGCAGTTGATTTTGCGAGGAGCAAGTTCTTCACCAAGCATACAAGAAATTTAAGATTTGTAAGGTATAGAGTAACCAAAAAAATTTGTTTATCTACATATCATAGCATAAGTAATGGATAGTCCTGAGTACTGCAGAGTTTTTCATTAGTACTGTTACTGTTCATGGGAATGAGAGGGGAGGTATAGGGTTACTACTATTTTTTTCTTCTCAGAAAAGATTTCTCTGTACCAATCACTATTGAATAATCATACATAAAATTTTGTTATACACAATTACTCAAATTCATGTGTCCTATAATCGCTACATCTTCACCTAGATAGAAAAAAACACGATTCTCTATGGTCTTTGACATAAGAACCTACTGGTGGCTTTAACGGACAACATGGACCGAAAGCATTTCCATAAAACCAGTGTAACTCTAGTACATATGTTTAGCATATGCTCAAAATAAGAATAATGTTAAAACATCAATTGTACATTTTGGTTAAGATTCTATCATTCTAAACAGCTTAAGGTTGAATAAAGTTGTTCATATGTTAATTACGGAGTTTCCTAATCTAGGCAATTCTAATTACCTTGTTTATGAAAAAAATCAAATGTATGTAAGCACAAAATTGTATATATGTGTTTTGTCGACAGAAAAATAAAAGGAAGAGAGATAGAGATAGTTACTTGAGGGTTGCCGTAGTTCAATGCTCCCTGATGGACAAACTGCCATTTATATTCACCAACACAAAGAGAACTGAGTGAGGTCACAATCCAAAGTTTCAAAAGTAAACAGAATACAATTTTAACCAGCTTTATAAAATCAGACCTGTGAACTTGGGCCAGGCATTGCTGGAACAGCATTCCCTTTAAAAGAACCATCTCCACCCCTAGCTGAGCCCTTTGCATCACCCTGTTCAAAATTTCCCGATAAAGTCATTTCTAACGTTCCAAATGAGATATGAACTAATAGACTAAACAGTTCAACTGTAGTTCAAACTTCAATCGAACATAAAAATAGATTTAACACAACCGAAGAAGGCTTAGTTACCTCAGTCTGTGACAATGCAATCATGCCAGCCAATCAAACCAAGGGGGAAACACAAAGAAAATGAAAAGGAATTGTTAGATTGAACAGATAAGAAGTACAACATTGCATAAATTTCAAATGAAAAGAAAGAAAAAGACCCAAAAAATGCTACAACCAAACTGTAAATTTACATCTAAAAATACGAAAATGTCAAGTGAGCTGAAAGTACAAAAAGGCAAAAGTTAAACAATTTGTACCTCCCTGTACCTACTCAAGTAAATCCTGAGGGGCTCGATATAGTCCTCAAACCCTAACGTGGCCATCGCCCACAACAAATCGTCGCCGTTGATCGTCTTCCGCTTCTCCTTCTGGCACTTATCGCTTGCCCTAAACACCCAAAAAAACCCCAATTCAACAAAATTAACAAAACAATTTCGATTGAAAAGCAAATTAAATAACAGTAGAGAGAGAGAGAGAGAGAGAGAGAGAGAGAGGTGAAAATTACTCGCTGGTGACGAAGCTGATGAATTCGGAGACGCATTCCTGGACGGTGTCCTTGGCGTCCTTGGCGATCTTGCCGTTGGTCGGCAGAGCCTTCTTCATGATGCGACTGATGTTGGCGATTGGCAGATACCTGTCCTGCTCCCGGACGCTGCCGCCGCCTCCTCCTCCTCCTCCTCTCTGAGGACTCTGCTCCCCGCCGCTCTCGTGGCTCCCGCCAGCCGGACTCGTCGGTGCCTCCGCCATTACTCACAACGATTCACTGCATTTCATGAAACAATTCAATAACAAAATCGGAAATTGGAACCGGAGCCCTAGGTCGGCCCGTTAGGTTTAGGTCTGCCACCATTATTGAGCAGAAAGAGGGAAGGTTTTCGTACCTGTGTATTTGTAGAGAGAGAGAGAGAGAGGAAGGTGAAAGTGTTTGTATTTCGCGCGCGTTGGAGAGGGAAGCGATCTGACGATGGAGAAGGGGAAGGAAGAAGGTTTTTGGCTTTATGCTTACCATTTATCAACACCGTTCGTTCTGGTTTCCCTTGGATTTTTTTTCCTCAGATTTTTTTTTACAGGGTTAACGGGTCGAGTTATGGGCTTCGTCCTACAAATTACGGGCCAATAAAAAACTTTTTAAGTCCAAAATATCACAATGTCAAATGCGATTCAATCCTAATGCAGAGTTAATAATCTGATACGCTTGATATGACTCATTATTACGAACGCGTTTAACTAGTGTTATATGAAGATAATGAATCCTTGTAGAATTATAGGTTTCTTATGTTTTTTTTCTAAAATTAGGATGAAGTGAATTTGTGCTTTATGTTTCATATGTAACCTATAGTTGTTTTTCTAAGGAATAGCGAGAATCTAAAACAGCATAAAACAAGGCACGATTGAATTTTAATTTTAAAAGTAAATTGTAGTAATAGTCCCTCAACTTTAATCAAATTGGAGCAATGATCACTCAACTAAAAATCCACTACCATTGGTCCCTCAACTTATCAAAATGTGTAGCTATAATCATTTTCATTAATTTCGTCAAAATATTGTCAAAATAAGTTATGTTGGAATAATCATTTATATAATTAGGGTCCCTCAACTCATCAAAGTGTTGGAAGGACCATTACTACAATTGGGTTAAAGTTAAGGGACAATTTCTCCAGTTGAATTAGAGTTGAGGGACCAATGGTAATGGATTTTTAGTTAAGAGATCATTGCTCTAATTGAGTTAAAATTAAAGGAACATAGTTACAATTTACTCTAATTTTAAAGCCTGAACAAACTATGATATGACATGGCACAACGCGATTTAACCCTTATAATATAGGGTAAATTACATAGTAGCTCCTCAGGTTTGAACTCTATTGCAATCTTATACAACATCTTTAAAACATTTCACTTTCATACCTTAAGTACTATTTTATTTCAATTTCATACAACCGTTAGATTTTCCATCCATGGATCTGTTAAATGCTGACGTGGCTGCCACATATATGACACGTGGCTGCCAAATGTCTGCCATGTGGCAAATAAAATAATTTTTTACTTTTTTTTTAAAAAAACCTGAAATTGGAAGAAAAAAAAAAAAAGGGACCGAACCCAGAAGAAGGAGGAAGAAGAAGAAGAGAAGAAGAAAGAGGAGGGAGGAGAAAGAAGAAGAAGAAGAAAAAAAAAAAGAAAAAAGAAAGGGGTCCGAACCCAGAAGAAGGAGGAAGAAGAAGAAAGAGGAGGAGGAGGAGGAGGAGGAGGAGGAAGAAGAAGAAGAAGAAGAAGAAGAAGAAGAGAAGAAGAAAGAGGAGGAGGAGGGAGAAGAAGAAGAAGAAGAAGAAGAAGAAGAAGGAAAAAAAAAAAAGGTCCGAACCCAGAAGAAGAAAGAGAAGAAGAAGAAAGAGAAGAAAAAAAAAAGAAAAAAAAGAAAGGGACCGAACCCAGAAGAAGAAGAGAAGAAGAAAGAGGAGGGAGAGGGAGAAGAAGAAGAAGAAGAAGAAGAAGAAGAAGAAAAAGAAAAAAAAAATAAAAAAAAAAGTCCGAACCCAGAAGAAGAAGAAAGAGAAAGAGAAGAAGAAGAAGAAAGAGAAAGAGAAGAAGAAAGAGAAAGAGAAGAAGAAGAAAGAGAAAAAAAAAAGAAAAAAAAAAAGAAAGGGACCGAACCCAGAAGAAGAAGGAGGAAGAAGAAGAAGAGAAGAAGAAAGAGGAGGAGGAGGGAGAAGAAGAAGAAGAAGAAGAAAAAAAACAAAAAAAAGAAAAGGTCCGAACCCATAAGAAGAAGAAGAAGAAAGAGAAGAAGAAGAAGAAAGAGAAAAAAAAAAAAAAAAAACATGGCAGATATGTTTTTTAAAAAAAAAAAATTAAAAAATTATTTTATTTGCCACGTGGCAGACATTTGGCAGCCACGTGTCATATATGTGGCAGCCACGTCAGCATTTAACAGATCCATGGATGGAAAATCTAACGGTTGTATGAAATTGAAATAAAATAGTACTTGAGGTATGAAAGTGAAATGTTTTAAAGATGTTGTATACGATTGCAATAGACCTCAAACCTGAGGGGCTACTATGTAATTTACCCTATAATATATTATTGTTTTTTATGGTAATTTTTTTTATTGAATGGCCACCTGTTTTTTTATTGAATGACCACCTAACAATGTGTCATTAACAAATAAAGCAGTACGTAATTTATAATGGGTCTCAAGGTTAGGTGAAGCTGGTCTATGCAAATATTGCCATCCCTATTCAAATTTAATAAAAAGTTGTTGTGGTGAGGTCAATTATTATGAGTTACGTAAGCAATCACACGATAAATTTCATTGCAGGTCTACTTAGATTTGACTATTATATTTACATATTTTTAATACAATTATTATTTTCATTGTTAGATGATAATTGTATTAAATTGCTATTATTGTATTATTTTCTCACCTATTTTTTAATGATACTTTTAATTATAAGTTTGTCCATTTTTAAAATAACTAATAAAGGCCTTAAAAAATACATAATAATCAGAATAATAAGTTGAGGGCGAAAAGGTAACTAGAGCATAAACCTACATTGGCATGTGGAAGGAATGGATAGTCCGTAAGCCGAATTCACAAAAAAAGACAAAGGATGAGGATAAAAGAAATTTTGGAACGAAAAAGTGTGGATGCAATTTTCCAATTAAAGGGTAAGAAGCTAGCAAATGGTGATGATACGATATTGAAGGTAGTTATTGGAGTGTATAATTACAGCAGAATCGCATTTGGACGGTCATTCACTTGCTAGTAGATTATCGTTGGAGGAAACTTCGTTGTTGGGGAAATAACATTTCAATTTTTTAAGAATAATAGTAGGTGGATAAATAGCATATTAGACGTTAGTTTAGGAATGCAAGGGTGGAGAAATAACATTTCATTTTTTTTAAGAATAATATTAGGTGGAGAAATATCATATTAGAGGTTAGTTTAGGAATAGGGTGGGGAAATAACATTTCAATGTTTAACTTTTCATGGTGAGTGAGATTATAATGTGGGTTGAAAATATGATACTGGGATTGGGTTTAGCAGCTCTCTTGTATTAAATACATATATTTGTAGGAATTATATCAGACCGTCGGATGGTGATTGTATTAAATATATAAGTATTGTAGACAGTCACAAAATTATGAATGCTGTTTATACCATATTTAGAGCTTCGTATTTAGACCTCGTATAAATACTCGGGGAACTTAAATGTAATTATGTAATAAAGGAAGGGGCAAATATGTAATAAGTGAGGAGTTATTATTCTATAAAAGGACCCCTCACCCTTACAATTGGGAGGGCCAATTCCTAAGGCCAATTCTGGAGCCTTCTCACCTCTCTCACATCCCCTTTCATATTCAGAGGTTCTCTCCCTCACCTCTCAGATAAATACATATTCAGTATAGACGTAGCCCAAATCTTGAGATGAACCACGATACATCTTGTGTTATTTACATTTCTTGTAGATTCACGGTCGGATTTACGTTATTCCAAGACTTCCGGTTTTATGCATCAACATTTGGCGCCGTCTGTGGGAATCGACACGAAAAGTTATGTTGGTTTTCTTTCAATTTTTCACCTCCGCCATGAATCTGTAAAACCCACACAGAGACACAGACACAGAGCTCATCATCACATCCGAGAGGACTCTCTCTCTCTGCCTCTGAATTCACGCCTTCCCTATTTTTTCATATGGTTTCCTTTTTTTTCCACCCTCTACGTTTCTTCTCCCGAATCGGCTTCCCGAAGAGTTTAATTCCCCTCTTCTCTCTCTCTCGATCTTCACCGTCGATTCCTTGGCCATGTCGATGGCAGAGATGAAGCAGCCGACCTCCAGAACCAGCAACCGCATAATCCCGATCCTCAAAACCCTAAGAGTCTTCCTCCTCTTCATCCACACCTTCTTCCTCTCCTTAAAGCTGACTTTCGCTTCTTCGATGACGGCGCATCGAGCAGTGACTTTGAAATCCCGCTGCGGCGACGGCGGGGTAGGAGGAAGAGGATGAGGACAACTTCAAGCGCAGAACATTAGCTGAGGGGTATCACACCGACGACGCCCACTGTTGGTACCGCTCTGCCACGTTCTTGTTCTTTGGTGGTCGCAAAAATGCCCTCTTCTGCTGCTCATGGTTCTCAGTCTCTGGTACTCCAATGGGTATTTTGATCATCATACATGGGCTTAATGAGCACAGTGGAAGATATGTTGATTTTTACAAAAATGTGAGAAGAGGAGTATGAGAATCGAACTCTCGATTTTGGTGCGAAAGGTAGAGTGGATCTCGCCATCGTAGTCGGCGAAAAGGAAGATGAATCTTCGTACACTCAGCCTGGAAAATCTGAAGCTTAAGACATAGTGGCCCAAAATGGGTCTAGTAAAAAACTGATCATCTGAAAAACAGCAGGACATAAGAAGTCATAGTAATGGCACTGGTAAATCCAGCACGAAAGCTGAATTTGAATCGAAAATTGTGAGGGCACCGACCTTGATCTCCGGCAACGCTTCTGTTTATCTCTCTAGAATCACGCTTCTTAAAGCCTCTGCAGCCTCATTTCACTCCCTGTGACGACGTCGTCAAGATCTAGCCTCGAGGAATGTGCTTTGCACTACCAGCCATCACAAACGGGCTCTGCACTACCATCTTTCATTTGCACAGCCGGGCCAAAACCCTCTGGCCAAGCCATTGTCATCGCCGTCTCCATCTTCCATTGCGTCAACGTCGGCTTTGGTGCTTTCCAATTCGCCGTCTCTGACTTCCATGCCGTCTCTAACTTCTAACTCGCCGGCTTTAGTGTTTTCTAACTCAGGAAAACGGATTGACCAGGCGGAGAAGAAGAAGTACGTGAAGCAGGTGACCGGGGGGGGGCATAACAACACGGAGCTTCAAGGGAAAGATTCTAATTTCCCATCTGTTTCAATAATTTGCCTGACCCATGCCGAGACAAAGACAGAGAGAAAAACAGTGATGTCTGGAGAAAAACAAAGACAGAGGTGCAAAGCAAAAGTGAAAAGGAAAAGGAAAAGAGAAAAGAAGAAAAGCAAATATTTTCATATCATTATGATTCCTTCTGTCTACCAGGTGAAGATACAGAGAGATGGCAGCAGAAAAACACTGCAAAAGCAAGGAATAAACACCCCACCCGAATGATGTAATTTATTTTTATTATCTTTCGGAGATATCTATATAAACCCCATCAGAGGGTAATATGTATAAATCCCATCAGAGGGTAATTAAAAAAAAAACAGAAAAGCCCAAAATAAATGGGCTGAAATGTTGTGTGGAGGGCGAAGGCCCATAAGCCCAAAATAACACCAACCAGGTAACCAAAAGTACGCCCATTACTCCAAAATTCTTCGGCAACCTGCCTCTATTATCACTAACCAAGTGACCAAAAGTACACCTAGTACTCCAAAATTATTTGGCAACCTGTCGCTATTACCACCAACCAGGTGATGAAATGTACAACCCGTACTCTAATATCATTTGGCAACTAGCCATTCATGCCACCAACCAGGTGATGAAATGTACAACCCGTACTTTCCTTCATGCCACCAACCAGGTGATCAAAAGTACGCCCAGTACTCCAAATTATACATGAGCATTACTCATGTCATTCATACATAAACATTCATGAGCATCACTCATGACAATCATACATAAACATTCATGACCATCATTCATGTCAACATTCATGAGCATCACTCATGTTAACATTCATGAGCATCACTCATGATAACATACATGAGCATCACTCATGTCAATCAACATAAACATTCATGAGCATCATTCATGTCAATCAACTTCAAAAGCTTCATTTACAGAGCTCTAGCTTCAAAGCTTCACTTGCAAAGCTTCACCTACAAAGCTTCAGTGCAGGGTATACAAATACCGCCTCCGAACAACCGCCACTTCGGCGCATACATGGATTCAATTTGAAGTCTCCAGCCAACAGACTCTATTGACCGAAGACTTGGGGGACTACATTATGTACCATATATTGGGCCTCATGAAAAATACAAAATACTTGGGGGACTCTAGCCCATCATTTATGTATTGAGGAGCGAGCCCTTATTCTATAAAAGGGACTTCCTCACCATCATTAGAGAACATCAACTCTAGCCCATCACTTATGTATTGAAGAGCGAGCCCTTATTTTATAAAAAGGACTCCCTCACCATCATTAGAGAACATCAACTTTAGCCCATCATTCATGTATTGAGGAGCAAGCCTTTATTCTATAAAAGAGACTCCCTCACCTTCAACGCCACAAACCGAGCCAACCAAGGTAACATAAGCCACGACCCAAGCAGACTCACAGCATGTGATACTTCTAGTTGAGCATCATTTCAGGAGCAGCCTCGCAGCATGTGCTACTTCTAGTTGAGCATCATTTCAGATTGAGCACCGCCTCATATCAAACATCCGTTCAAGAAAACATCTAGTTACTTCGGCCCACACATAGACTGAATTTCAAGTCTTCAGCCAAAAGACTTTCTTGACTAAAGACTTGAGGGACTACTGTTTATACCATATTTAGGGCCTCGTATTTAGACCTCGTATAAATGCTCGGGGAACTTAAATGTAATTATGTAATAAAGGAAGGGGCAAATATGTAATATGTGAGGAGTCCTTATTCTATAAAATGACCCATCACCCTCACAATTGGGAAGGCCAATTCATAAGGCCAATTCTGGAGCCTTCTCACCCTTCTCACATCCCCTCTCATATTCGGAGGTTGTCTCCCTCACCTCTCAGATAAATACATATTCAGTGTAGACGTAGCCCAAACCTTGAGGTGAACCACGATACATCTTGTGTTATTTACATTTCTTGCAGATTCACGGTCGGATTTACGTTGTTCCAAGACCTCGGTTTTGTGCATCAACAAATGCAACTTGGGTGTAAATCGAGCCTTTTTTGTTCTAATTGAATGAAATCGCATTCATCATCCAACGCCAAAGGAGAATGTGCATACACGGTCAAGTTGATTACAACAATGTGCGTTGCTCCTGCATCAAAGTTCAAATTCCGCTGAAATAAGAATAAACTTGAATATTGTGTTAAAACCCAAGACATGAAGGAAAATGAAATTATAGAGTAAAAATACCAAGGCCCACATCAACAAATGAAGAAATGGAAAACAAAACTATACATGTTTTAGGCCATAAATCCCTAACTAGCTACTTAATTATGGAAAGATTAGAAGAGAAGATGCTTGTTTAGTTGCCAAACAGCAGCCCATGTTGTATAATTATTCCAACTCAAAAAAGTAAGGACATTGGACAATAATGCATCTAAGCTTTTACACTTTTAGGGTTCATACTTCAAACACAGTTTGATGCTCCTTCAATTTACTTCAATTCTTTAGGTCTAAGTCTCAATTAGAATGTCCTAGCAGCTGCAATGGTGTAGAAAATGAAGCAAAAGTTGGTCCCCAACAATTAAGCTGCATTCCGGCTAATACGGTGGCTACATGGTACTTTTTGTGAGACCGTACGTGTCAAGTCACCGGGTTCTGTTTGGCTTCTGAGAATATCATATATGAAAACCGATGTTGCTCATGCTTAACTTAGGGGTGGGCAAACGGGCCCTGGGCCTGCGGGTAGGGGCGGGTATTAACGGTTCGGGGCGGGTCATGTTTTTTAATAGGGGAAATGGGACGGGGTAATGACATTTTAGGGTCGGGCTTGTTTCAGATGTATAGAAAAACGGGGCCCTGGACCGGCCCGTTTGTAATTGAAATGGACGGCCCAGATTGAAAATAAACATACCTTCCAATCATGACCATTGGTTTTTACCCTAGTATCTCTGAATCTGATCGAGTCTCTCTTAAAGCTTACTCCACGCCGTCTGTCCATCGACTCCAACTCTCAATCGTCTTTCCTTCGTCATCCGTCCTTCGACCACCCATTCTCCGATCATAGGTCTCATTGAGCTCGACTCTGTCACTAGAGTTCTTTCCCAAACCTAACTAACCATGTCTAAGCTCGT
This sequence comes from Malus sylvestris, assembly GCF_916048215.2. Lineage (NCBI taxonomy): Eukaryota > Viridiplantae > Streptophyta > Magnoliopsida > Rosales > Rosaceae > Malus > Malus sylvestris. The sequence goes on from NC_062266.1 coordinate 25,843,333, forward strand.
CGGCATCCTCGCCTTCCTAACCCTAACCCTCTCATTTCTGGCCCACTCATTCTCGTTGGACCACCCCACCGACCGCCGTGTTCTCGTTCTGCTTGATGACCTCACCGTCAAATCCTCCTATTCCACATCGGTCCAGATGGTCTCGACCTCATGGGATTTACACTAGTCAATGTTAGGGCGGCCGGAGACACCATCGACGTTGAAGATGTGGGTGGGATTTCAAATTAGACATCGCGACCCAAGAAATGTGATGCACTAACTCGATTGCGACTTGCGACTCATCCTCCGACTCGGAATCTTGAGCTTCTCGGCGTTGGTGGTTTGGGAGATGAGCAAGTGCTGCATGGCGGACTGTAAGTCCCTAACAGATTTGACGGCGACGGAGGCGGAGATTTGAAGGCGACGATGGCACTTTTGCAAAAAAAAAAATAAAAGAACAAAAAACCTGTGGACCCAGCCGGAACCGGCCCTTTTCAATCGAGCCGGGTTAGGTTTGGTTCCTATATAAGAATGTGCTATCCCCGGCCCGGCCTGGCCTGTTTCCTTTGCACCCAGGTTCGGTCCGGTCCTTTTAAAATTGGGTTGGCCTGGCCCATGCCCACCCCTAGCTTAACTTGGAATGGGTACACTGGACGTACGAGACCTGTCTACCATTCTGCACAGGATTAAAGCATGAATACCAGTAGTGACATGCATAATAATGTCTAAAAAATAAGTATATCGAATGTCTCCAAACGAAAGACATGTTTTTGCAATAATCAACTCATGGAATTAGAGGGTTCGAAAGTATAGCGTTGCCAATTAAATGGAACGCAACAGAGATAAAAAAAATATGCGTACGTATGGAATCTATGATAGAGGGTTACATCCAATACAAAGTAGATCTATTACGTTATAATCCATGGTTTGTTTGAACTGGACCAACAAAACCATCAAAAGCTTACTGGACAAATGACGTAAATTCCAGCTTGGTTACCACCCGTCCCAGTATTGAAAGAAGCCCAAGACAATAAACACATGAAGACATACAAGTAGGGGTGGGCACGGGCCGGGCCGGGCCTAAAATTGGAGGGACCAGACTGGACCTGCTTGAAAATACAACGGGGCAGGACGGGCCGGATCCTCATGGGTATATTTCCTATTCCTTCCCTATCAAATTTCCCAGTACAACCAATTCACCGAAAATCTCAAAATTCAATCATAGTTTACACACCCAGTTGATATTCTCAGGAAAAACCTTCAAAGCAACAAACTTTAATAAAAAAAAATTGAATTTTAGACAATCTAAAATCCCAGATGACTAATTTCCTAAGATTGCATTACAATATAACCCAACTGATCAAAATCCAAAATTTAACAATTTAACAAATGACTAAATTTAACAGTTTAGCTCCAAAGCAGTGATTGCATACATCAGAAAAAATAACAAATTCCTTCTCTAGATCCCTTTTTTTAATTACTTAGAATCCCCTACAAATAGCTTGAAATCAAGAAACAAACCAGAGAGATAGCACCAATGGAAGACCTCGAGCGGTAGACACAAGCTCAACCTCAATAACTGGGTAAGCTTCGAATTTTTTCTCCCAGTCGACAAGGGTGCTGATCTCCTTCTTCGTGAGGCTGTTGAGGGAGGCGGCGTTGTCCTCTTCCTTCTTGATCATCTTTGCATTGAGACCGTCAGCAGAGCTCGGCTTCCATGCAAATATGAGTCAGACGGTGGAGATGATTGATTCGTCGTTTCGAGTTGTTCGATTTCGTTGTTCGTCCCCTTGAGTTCGACAGGGAGAAACTGACTTCGTCGTCTGCCCCTTCGAGTTCGACAGATAGAGAGACTGAGAATTGAGAAGGATAAGAGTTAGTTTGGACTGTGGGAGAGAGATCGAGAGAGAGGACTGAGGAGAGTCTGAGAGAGTCTTCGAGAAAGTGACAGGGTCAGATTTGAGTGTGTCTGTGAGATTTGAGTGGCACAACACTGGGCTGGGCCTGTTTATTGGATACGGTTTGGGCGGGGGGCCCGTGTTTTTAGAATACTAGATCCGCCCTGCCCTGCCCCGTTTTGTATATAAAATAATATGGACCCGCCCCGTACCAGTCCCGAACCACTAGTACCCACCCCTACCCACGGACCCAAGACCTGTTTGTCCACCCTTACATACAAGTACTATGGAATAAGAAGATCCCTCCGCCTTCTATCCAAACTAACTGAAAGAATACCCTTCCAAAACTGCCTTTTTCATGACCTCTTTCTGCTCGGAAAAAAAGTTAAGAGAATCGTGGGGAATGATGTTAATGCAGTTCACTTTATACAGGGAATTGACTAATTTATTCTGATTTCATTGTGGGTGGAACAATTTCACATTTTGTGCAAGAGAAGAAGAATACCTAGTGTTCGCTCCCTAAATCCGCCATGGTGCCTTGCGGGCAAGCCGGGGATTTACTTCACATACGAGATTGGTGGGTGCAGGCATGCCACTACTAGATGTCGCTAGTAGACGGGATTTGAATGATTGAGGTTGCGCCTTTTGACTTCAAATCA